>NC_054536.1:29815969-29973935 GCF_017654505.1 Polyodon spathula
TTGTGCCAGAGTTTTGTCTCAAAGTGCTCAACATTATTAATAGTTATGGATATTCTTATAAGTGTGTTAGAGGTAGCCACCGAACAATTAAACATATTTTAAGTAATTTAATCTTCTGAAAAATGGTACTATATAAACTGTAATTCATTAAAATAAAAAAAAAAAAAAAAAAAAAAAAAAGCTCTTTTCCATTTTAAATGGTCCAGAAGGTAGTGCAGGCACAGTAGTAACACAGGTACAGCACCCCGGTGATTAATTTGTTCAACCTTTTTGCTGTATAGGAGGAGAATTAAAACTATACTCTTCAATAATTATCTGGGTCCTTGTGAAAGGATGCTAAAAGTTAACTTTTGATAATTAAAAATGTGTATGATAATTTTTTTTTTTCCTCTGGAATTTGGATGAGTAGCTAAGTAAGGTCGTTTAATAAGCTGCTTATACAGAATGTTCAATGTCATTCCGAGGGTGAGACACCACACAAGGCAAGATTACAAGTGCAGCTGTTTCTATTAGGTTTTCATGGGGAAGAGACTTCTAAAGGTACAGTATTCTAGTATTGTAATAGTATTGCCCTGTGGCCCTTCACAGTTTCATAGAGAGCGCCTCTGCAGTGCACTGTGTCCCAGTGGTGCTGCCATCTCACCTGGGGAGATGATGTAGAAGAAGTTCTTGAATTCGTCCATCCACACCTCTGCCAGGCGTCGGTTGTTCTTGTTAATGATCTGGCCGGTCCCACCGGGGAATGTGTAAGGTGTGGCTTTCCGGAACACGTGACCTACGTGGGAACACGTCACAATCTCCAGGGTGCCGCCACACTGCCAGATCTAGACACACACAGAAACAGCTTAATGAGAAAGGTGCACACACAATGATATGTGGTATGGGGAAGATTTACAAAAGAATAGATATGTTACAAGTGTTGAGTGTTCATTCCAGCTCAAGTGAACCCAATTATATTCACCATGTAGAGTGTGACAGGCAGGGGGACAGAGAGACTAAAAGACCCAATCAGTGCATAAAGGGTCCTCCACATTTTGAATGACCCTAAATGTGACAGATAAACCAAGTACAGAATTTACATATACATGCTCAATGTTTCCGTAAAGTTAGATGGCTAGTATAATACACATTGAAATTTTCTGGGTACGATGAGTTACAGCAAACAAACCTATCACATTTTTTTTTCCTCCAATACATTTACACAGAATTGAATATACTGTAACAATTCGTTTACAGGAGCAAATGTTACTGCACCTTTACAAGAAATGGCTCAGCTGAGCTTATTTGAGCTTGGGTTCTATTCTTAATCTAAAAAAAAAAAATGGCCCACTGAGCTTTGTAGAAGAAATTGTTTCACTCATATATTGAAAAACATCCGATACTAATGACACAGAGAGGTTCCTTTGTCTGTAGGATTGAATAAAATATGCCCAAAGATCAACAGTAAAACACTAAGTCAATAAAGCCTACATAATCTCTCTCTGCACATTAGGTTAACATGCATAGATTACCTTTCAGCCCAAAACAATAGTGTATGGGTATTATTCTTGGCTCCAGGAGCAATCCCCTTTGTGGTAATACTGTATATGGGGCAGGACTGACTGTGCTTCAAGACATCTGCCATGTGCTAAGAGAGCATCCCCACTAGGAGCTGAGAGTGGGGATAATGTGCCAATCTTCTATCAAGGACAGGAGGACTTTTAAATCCAGCCCCCAAATTAGCCTAGATACAGACAAACAGACAGCTCCTTACATGCCCAGGATCTAACACTCTCAATATTTTGTGCTGAAGACCAAGTTTAATCTCAGACTTTGCAGACACTTGCGTATTTCCCCAGATTCTGATAACCGCAATAACTCAAGCTAAAGAATGTCTGCACCACGTCTCATCAGAATATGACAAGTAGTACTCCCGAGTGGCGTATCCAGTAAAGGCGCTCCACGTGGAGTGTGCCCTACACCCTGAGGATCGCAGGTTCAAGTCTAGGCTATCTTACAGCCAACCGTGAGTGGCACACAAATGGCCAAATGCCGCCCGGATAGGGAGTGGTTCGGTCGACAGGGAATCGATGGCTCACCGAGAATCAGCGACCCCTGTGGCCAATAGGGCACTGTGGCTCTGCAGTGGAGCCTCCAGCACTATAGGTCTGGTGGCCTCGCTGTGGATCCGCAGTGCGAAAAAATGACAACTATGATTGTGTATCACTGAATGTAAAAAAAGTCAGTTCCTTATTTTTAATTCAAACCAGACACAAAAATCAAGTTCAGTTAAATTGCTTTTCTCAGATTTAAAATCTTAATGACTAAAATTTGATAACTTGTTTTGCAAATGATAGTTTCCTCTTAATTATGATTGAATTCAATCAAATTTAACTTCACTCGCATTCCATTGAAATTAAAAATAAGTAGCTGTCTTTTGTTATGGGAAAAAAAACTAAAGTGAACTTGTTTCACAATCGTCACTTTTCCAGGAGTTTAACTGAATGGAGTCGGCTCAAAAAAAGGGGTAAAAATAAACAAAAATGAAGAGCACTAAGTATACTGTACATTACAGGATGCATGTCTGAAGAGGACGGAATAGGTACAAAAGTTAAATTGAAATAAAAAAATGAATAAAACTTACTGACTGTTGGCAGATAACATACTGTAAATACAATTTAAAACCAATTATTTTTATTCCACACTTCAGGTCCTAAAAACCTTTAAATATATCACTCCTATAACCTTTTGACTGCCAAGCAAATACACTGTTTATGTTCCTGCTGTGCCTCTGTAATAATGGCACTTTTAATATGTTTTTATTCATCTTTGTTCAAGCATTTTACAAAACTTGGTTGGGGAAGCTATCCTGCAACTCCTACTCACTCTGAAGGAGATTTCCAGGTTCTCTCCTCCCCAGATGTCCATGCCTGCATCGTAGGTCCCGATTTCCTGGAAGTAGTCCCTGTCTATGGAGAAAAGGCCTCCTGCCATAGTAGGGGTCCTGCAATCAAATGGAATAGATCAGTATGGACTTCCCTCGTAGTCGAAACACCAATAACCCCACCTAGCGTCTAGAGAAGGGTGCTTCGAGTCGGCCAGGGTGTCCTCGGCTCACTGCGCATCAGTGACTCCTGTAGTCTGGCCGGGCACTTGCGGGCCTGCTTGTAAGCTGCCCGGAGCTGCGTTGTCCTCCGACGCCATAGCTCTGAGGTGGCTGCATGGTGGGTCTGCAGTGTGAAAAGAAGCAGTCGGCTGATGGCACATGCTTCGGAGGACAGCGTGTGTTTGTCTTCGCCCTCCTGAGTCAGTGTAGGGGTGGTAGCGGTGAGCTGAGACTAAAAATAATTGGCTATTCTAAACTGGGAGAAAAAACAATTGGCGACTACTAAATAAAATAAATTAATAAAAATAGAATATGCAACCAAGCGAACAGCTGCAAAAAAACAACCTGTGCCTCTTAAGTTGCAGAAATGAACCAAATAGACTCCAGCTAATGCACTAGATAAGTGATATTTACCATGAAGTGTTATAAAACTTAATACTTCTGTGCTATTGTGTGCAACCAGCCACATAACTTTCTGCAGAGATTCCACTTATATATGTGAGTGGGTCTGACATGTTTTCTATATTATGCATTATGTAGGGTTGTCACCTCCTGAGGTTCAATTAAAAAAAAAAAAAAAAAAAAAAGAAAAGGGAAAAGGGACCTCTGTATGGAAGGGGGGTTTCTTTGGAAATCCTATATTCATCTTATAGTAAACATTGGTAGTGTTTATACTATAGTATTGACAACCAATTAAAAGTGTGAATCTATTGCAGTAATATTGTTTCTTGATTTATCTAACTTGTGCTTAATTTACGGTACTGATATTTAGTGTCTTTGGAAGGCATATTGAATTCGGGAAACCGGGTTGATCCAGCGAAATCAAGGACAGGTGGCAACCCTAGCATTATGTGGAATTTAATAGAAGCCTCAGTCATCTGATTATTACAAAAATATTATTAATATTATTTTTTATATTTATTATTTTTAGTAAAATTATTACTTACTTGGCACTGTCTTTGTTTAATATGTAGCATGTTTGAGTTTTCAAATCAATTGCCTCCGCATCTACTACTACCAATATCTCAAAAACACATTTTAGGCTGGCAAATTAATCAGTCTTGGGAAAAATCTAACAGCACCCTTCACTTTTATGATGATAAAAACCTATCGCATCAAGATATTGGCTTTATACTCTGTACACATACTCCCAGCACTTTCATAAATATTGGAAAGAATAGTTCACACTCAAGTAATTAATTAATAATGTACTTATCTACTGAATGATAAACACCATTGTTGTTGATATTGACTTATGATTTGGATAGAAATATGAATAAGGGGCAATGAGTTGGAGATGTTTGTTAGACCTTAAAGCATATGACCTAGTAGTTCACATGCTCCTCCTAGAAATCTCAGTGGTTTTGTTCCATCAGACAAGACCCATTTCTCTGATTACTTAGACAACAGGGTCCAGGCTGCCTTAACACAACATTATCTTTTATATATATATATAACACATAGACACACACACACACAGAGTTCTCCCCAGGATTTCTGTACAGCCGGGTGGTAGAACATTATAGCCGTGAGCACTTTTATTATATCTGGTTGTACTTTTTTATGTTCTCCAATTTCTTTTTCATGACTGTTTTTTATTGTGGTAAATTACTGTGCTTATTGCATTATTTAAGTTGTTTTCTTTATGGTAAGTTTTCAGGGCATTTTGTTAATGCACGTCTAGTTTAGTTTTTCACTGTGCTACATTTTTTTAATGCAACTGTTCATTTTAACCTTTTTTTTTTTTTACACAACAGTACTTGCACACATTTGGTCACCATCATAACTGTTGCATCGAACCGCAGTGTAATAATCCAGCAACTCTGAACTCACACAAAATGGCCCATTATCACCTCAGCATGTATATAAAACTAGGAATGGGAGTTGAGCAAAAAAATCCTTGGTAGCATTATCTAAGGGGTATGTCATATCAGACCAAATGGTTTGTAAACATGAATATGAAGATGTGAAAAAGATCTGTATCATTGTTACTGTATGTCCAGAGGTTAACACCAATGTGGCAGTGAAAATGTAATTTCTACTAGACACCATCTATAATGGAACTTTAATGAGAGAATTATAGACTACAACTATGTACTAATTACTGTACGTTAAAGCTTACAGAAGTGAACAGACAATTTTTTTAATGGACAACACCGGTAAATTAACTTATTTAAGACAATAAAATAATACAGCTGTGTACCAAACATAAACAGTAGCTGTTTCTATGCAGCTGTAACCTCAAATGTCACATGACCTAATACCAGGCTTAGGGCCTTCATATTTGCTGGTACCTTATGCCCCCAGATGTACCTGGAGATCAGCAAATGCTGGACTTCTGATTTCAGCCAACTTCTAGGAGCAACCAGAAGAGGCAGGGGACTTTAGTTGTTATGCTCCCTGCTTTTGGAACTCTATCCCATATCAGGAGTGCTGGCACAGCTGAAACTTTTAAATCAAATTAATTTTAAAAACATTTGTGAGTTAGCTTATTTGTTAGCTGAATTGTTTGGCCACTGGCTTTTCTTTATATGTTTTTGTTTTTATTGTAAAGCGCCCTGGGATGGTTTGCATGAAAAGAGCTATATAAAATTAAGTTGCATTGTACTGTATAAAAAGGGGCATTTTAGATGAACATTCTCCTAAGGCTGGTTTTCTGAAGTGGGTTGGAAGCATTTAGTGATGAGCTGTACGGCAGCAAATCTATTAAAAGTTATATGGTTATAAAATGGCAATGTTTTGGTGTATTCAAAGTAGAATTATTCTTTGTCCCTGTTAAACATCTGCACTCAAACATAATTTATGTGCATCATTAAGGGTGGATGAGCCATCTGGAAATAGCAGCCCCTTATCTCTGCACCATAGACACACAGCGATTAATTTTTATCAGCAGATAGATTTTCCACTTGGTCTTCTGCAGAGAGGGATAAAACAAACAGGCTCTTGGCTTTAAACAAAGATCTTCAGGGAGCAAAGCCTACAGACCTGGCAGATTCCCAGGACAATTGCAGAATTGCTTTGCATCTGATAAACCTGTGCTGCTAAGTGACACTGCAAAAATATAGCAATTCTGCAAAGCACAGGAACATTTTTGTAGTTATTATTTTTCTGTTACCCCCACCCCATATATATTTTCATCCTATTTAATAATACAGGTTACAAGCATAATGAGAGTTAAAGAGGAGAAGACACTTGCATACCTAAATGGATGTTGAGTGCTACAGATCAAACAACAATGAGTTTTGCATTTGCTTTCCTCCCTGATCCTTTTTTGAAAGGTACAGTGTGTACTGAGGACTTGGTTATTCCATTCCCTGAAACAAATCCCATAAAGGAAGTCTAATGGTGATGACTGTCTCAGTAGAAAAGCACTTTAGGAATATAGTGACTACGAGGGATGTTTAGGAGGTTTAGCACTTAGTTATTGGAAGATGTTTAGACAGAAAAGACCTGCTGGAATCTCACTTCTAGCTGTGAAGAGTTGCGTAATTTACGTTTTTTGGGGTAGGAAAAATGTGTCCAAGCTGCATTTAGTTTCCAGGATGTCCTAAGTTCTAAGATTCTAAATTTACAGGTCATCTACTAGTGGGATAGTGACACTGCTTACTTAGAATTGATGATCAGAGACCAACAGTGATATTTATCATATATTAATATTCTTCTCCATAACTTTAAAATCTAAAATACAAGTCATGTAGACAGGCGTTTTTGCTAGTGTCTTCATAAGTACAATTTGACTGTACCCAGAATATTAATTTTGTCTACCTTCAAACCACAAAACACTGTCCTTCCATCCACAGTTCTATCTGCACAGCTCTCTTAGTGTAGGGAAGCTGAGACCATAGTGATTGTCTCTTTACCTTACAGGCAGGGTCCGGTCTCCTTTCCTTCTGTCCATTTCTCTCTGAGGCACGGGATACCAGCGGAAATTCAGCTTCCAGTTAAATCCTCCATATGTCATGTCTGAGCCTGCCATGTACTCAAAGGTGTCATCACTGATCACATCGATAATGGGGCACACCACCGTCCTCCTGTGGGGGGGGATTTGGGGTGGGGACACAAAATAGAACGCCTGCGTCAGGAGTGGGTTCTACTAAACGCTTGAATTCCCTCATAATGTTTTAAGCAGTACTGCAGAAATGTACCTGTAGCTACGAGGACCTGCTTGCTGAGAAAGCTTGATAAATGGAGCAAAATAAGATCTAATAATCAAAAGGGTTAGAGTTAGAAAATAAATAGCCTAGAGTGGAACTCGCATAGTACAAGTGAAGCTTATGAAACCGTCAACTGGGCCCCGCTAGCATAACAAATACAAAAAAAACCAAAACATTCCAATGCGGTTCACTGACAGCTTGGTCAAATCACAGGGCACAGGTGTTGTTAGGGTTAGGTGTTTATATGTGAACTGCTTTCTCCCTAACATAGCCTTCAGAACATCCAAGACTTTGGAACAATACTAACCACCCCTAAAATAGAACAAATAAACAAATGACTGCAATTATTTTATATAACGTACCCGATGTAACAATAAAAGCATCTGAACATCTCTATTTTACATACTGGAGGTACTGTATTGCTACCATTTAGAAGCACCACATAATCGTTTTTGGGAGCTTTTTTCGTATGTACATCATGCAGTCCTCAGTACTTTCTGGACTGTCATGCTTTTTACAATGTGAGCGGAAACAGTTAAACTGTACCGGGCTGGGCAAGCATATAAAGAACATTTCATAGGGTTATACAGGTTTACACAGATACACATAATGTAAAACTCAAGACATGTTTTCTAGCAAGCGCAAGCTATTTAAGTGCAGGTTAATTCAATGGCACAGCATATAGTAAGCCTACACAGGTTTTACTCAGCTGAAGAGGGCACTTTGTGGTGAAATGTAGCAATGGTTGGATATTATCTGTGATCAGTCGGGTTACCTCTTGTTCAATGGGGACAGCCAAGGCCAGAAAGAGAAACAGAAGGTATGAGTTTGTGTATTTTTTTTTTTAATTGAATTCAGTGATGTGCTGAAATCCTTATAAAGGGTCAGTGTGAGGACATGATAAGATTGGGGGCAGTGAGGTTTCCAGGTCATTCTTATATAATATGCCTCCCACCTTGTGAATGACACATAAGGCTATTATAAAAAGATATAAATATGCCAATAACAGACAGTAGGTATCAACTACCATGAAGTAGTAGGTCACAAAGCCTTGCATCAACCCTATGTAGAATATAATTTTATAAAAAATGTTTTTGCATATTGTCAGTACTGTGAAATAATATTAGGATACACATTTACAGTATACAGAAGATCTTATTCTATATATATTATATATATATATATTTATATATATATATATATATATATATAAGCACTATTGAGTGTTTTATAGTTATGGATTGGGTGTTTTATGCAACTGAGCTCTAGTCTCTAAGGAGCTAAAACCAGCATGTCTGTACAGGTCACAGTGATGACTGCTTTGCATCCAAAGCAAACCTCAATGTTGCATAAGGCTGCAGTTTGTTTTTGTAATGCAGTTGATGCAGCAGCTTTAAAAATGAAAAAAATCCTGCAGTGAAGTAATCCCCACCACCCTTCTGGAGATTTAACAATGCCATTTACAACATCTCTCCACCTCCACATATCCTTTAAATTGTTTAGAGCAATGTACTGGACATTACAGGTGGTTTTCAATTATTGAGAAGCATTACTACAATGTTCTCTGTAAGCGTTCAGTGTTCTTCAATCTACAGTGCTAAGCAGTTGTGACTGGCTTGCTTGCTCCAATGTCAGTACCCACTCATAGTTTTACTGTTTTAAGTACATCCGATCTCCAGATATTTCCAGATTCATGTTCCCATGCCTGCCAGCTGTTTCCATTGTTGCCACTGCAACCCGATATGAAAACAAACGGCTCTAGTCCCTCAGCTCTCCAAAACATACCACCAAAATGACAGGGATACAGGGAAAAGGCTGCAGTCGTTTGCCTATAGGGACACAATACAATCTCCGTTATACAGGCATTACCTCAAGAGACTGCTGCTTTAGACACTCTAGATGCTATAGACGCTCACTGAGCTGATACTTCATGCCCTTTTGCGTGGCCAGTGGGGTCAAAACACCCCTAAAGATGTGGGGAGGAAATTCCTGGATTTTCTTATCAACCAAGTGATTAGTTGAAAGGTCACAGAGGATAAGATTGTGAGGTGGCAGACTGACAAAAGTAGGTGTTTGTTGCAGCAAATTGAGAACAGCTCCTGAACTGAGGATCTAATCAGACCTCAGGATTTCAATAACCTTCAGTGAAGTGTCTATTTAGTGTAACCAAGCTTGAAAATAAGACAAATAATTCCCACAACTGCAAAACAAGAACACAGGCCTGAGCCGTGTTGGGGTGAACCTTGCACCTTGAGAAGCATTCCCCTGAGATATTAAAAGCACCTTCTTAATTCAAAATAAAATAGTGCTAAAAAGAATCAAGCAGAATACTGTAAAACAAGAAATAGAATTCCACTGTATTTATTACATTTAGACATGTTAAAAAGACGGTTAACAATTACTCCAAGGAAGAAAATAAATAAATAAAATCAGACAGAATTTACAAGGATTTGACATTGTAATTGATTATTCTGTATCAGGAAAGATGAGCGATATCTAAATTGTATTAAATATGTGCGAGGAATAGCTTCCAAGTCATTGTATGTATTTGTTTATGCATTTTCTTGTCTCTGTGTTATGTTCACGGTTCTGCGTTCCGTTGCTCCAGTACCGAGTTATATTTCTCCCTATCATTCTTTACCAGACTGTAAACTTGCTTGTCTTCTACCCACGCTACTTGTCATTTGACATGATTTGAATGGAATGGGGAAGTGTGTTCAGTCCACGGCAGTTACAATTTTCCTGACAAGCTCACAGAAAGGAGCAGGCAGAGAGAAATGAGACCTCCATATAATAACCCACTCAAAATGACTTCAAACATCATACATAGACAAGGCGAACAAAGAAATAAAATGAGATTCTGAAGCAAAAATGTGCAACTGAATCTGGCAACACCAGGAAAAGGATTTTGACAAAAGACTGCTCTAGCAATAAAAAACTTGGCTTTAGGTGATGTTACCTTGCTGCATTAGGCCCTAAAACATGCAGACACCACAATGTGTGGTTAGATTAAAATAAGAAAAATCAATAAAAAACAGAACCAATAAGAAATTAGTAACAAAATACCAGAAGGTATTGTAATGCAATTCTGTCATTTAGGATCACATTGAGAACATACCAAAAATAAAAATAAAGATGGTAAATAGCTGTTTCTTTTCTTTGTTCTGGGTACATCTACAGGCAAAAGAACATATTTCAGCTCTTTAATCACTTACTACTGGACCACTGAGAACAAAGGCTACACCTGCAGGCGTTTGCTTGAGTTCACTGGGTTCCTGACCAGTAGGGTTTGCTTTAGTTCATGAGAACAAACAGTTGGTACTTTTTTTTGGTTCACTAACAGATGGGAGGGCAAAAGTAAATGCAATGCTCCCTGTGGAATCCCAAGCAAAGACTGGAAAAGTCATATGGCCAGGACACAAACCTGTGCTCTCCTGACTGTAGCATAGTCTCAGGAATTCTCTTATCACTGATACAATCTAACCAGAACAGATATTCCAAAGCTGCACACAACACCAGTGACACAGTCGCGACCGCCCCCGAGGGCATAAAAGAGAGACTGCCAACACTCAAAACATCATCATTTTTTTCTTAAGACTGCTGCAATAAGACCTTGAAGGTTAATGGTTACATTTCAGGGAACCAGGGTTATGATAATAAACTAACATTCCCTTTCAAGTACGAAATGTAACCATTACCTCATGGATAAACATACCAAACCTGTCGCAAGGAAAACTGCATACCAAATGAAAAGCTACAAGGCTCGGCCAAGACAGCCTTGCGCATTACCATGAGGAACCCAGTACAAGTAACAGGGCTAAAACATTTATGCTGCAAGGGTCAAGTTCGAGGCCGCCCTTAACACTCTTGTTCCAAACCCAGGGCTTTGTGGATCCACGACATTCAGCCGATAGAACCGTGTAAAAGTGTGGAGCGTAGCCCACACCGCTGCATCACAAATGTTGCTGACAGTTGCACCCTGGAATAAAGACCATGAGGTTGCCATGCCCGTGGTAGAATGGGCAGCAAGCTTCTCTGGAGGGTACAAGTTGGCTTGTTCATATGCAGCCTGAACTGTATCTGTGATCCATCTTGATAGCCTATGTTTACACAGAGCTTTCCTATGGGAATTAGCCCCATAACAGATAAAAAAAAAACTGCTCAGACTGCCTCCAACTTTTGGTTTTGTCCACATAATCCGCTAGTGCCTGCACCAGGCAAAGCATATGGAGCTGCCACTCTATCAGACTGGAAAGGAGGTGGATGAAAAGCCTCAAGCTCTACCGCCTGATTCATGTGGAACGCCGAAATGGTTTTTGGCAAAAAAAAAAAACAGGATTAGTGCGAAGTGTAACTTCCACCCTGGCTAATTAAGCAGGCTTTTGCAACTGAAAAAGTTTGCATCTCATGCACCTGCTTAGCAGATGTAATAGTGAGCAAGAAAGCCGCTTTCATTGATAAATATTTCAGCTCCGTTGAATGCAGGGGCTCAAAGGGAGGCTTCATAAGCGCTTCCAGCACCACACTAAGCCTCCAACGAGGGACAATGTCCTTCATAGGGGGCCAAAGCCGCTTAGCACCCGTTAAAAATTGCCCTGCCAGTAAATTATAATTAGGGGAGACTGAATCAATCTTAATATGAAAAGCCGAAATGGCTGCCAAACAGACCTTCAATGTAGAAGGGAATTTCCCCTCATTGAAAAGGTCCTGTAAAAATTGCAACTTGCGGGGAACCTGGTGGAGACAGAGGGACCTGAGACCACCCTGGTGGTTTATGTATGCCACCACAGTAGTGTTGTCTGTCCGGACAAGCACGTCTGCCCTAAACCTCTTGTAAAAAAAAAAAAAAATTCAAGACTAGAAACACTGCCTGCAGTTCCTGCGCGCTCCTTACTCCTTGCATGCCCCTGCCGTTCCTCACGGCACACCAGCCGAGGCTGGACGCATCTGTGCTGACAACCTCTCTTATGGTAACGCTGCCCAGTGCTACGCCTAAGCGTAGGTCAGCAGACTGTGTCCACCAGAACAGAGCCTGCAGACAGTGCCAAGACACTGTCAGCAGATGGTTGCGGTTCAATGCACGCTGAAAAACCCTACTGTTGAACCAGCCTTGGAGAGGGCGCATGTGCAGAAGACCCAAACGGAAGGTCTGGGAAACTGCTGCTATCATAGCCTAGCAGCCACTGAAACTTCACTATTGTGAGCCTTATGTTGGACTGAGAAAGCTTCAGACAAGCGGCTATTCTCTGCACTCTGTTCACTGAAGTGGCTATTCTCTGCACTTTGTCCACTGACAGAGTGGACAATATGGTCTTGGAATCCAGAAGCATCCTAAATAGGAGGCTGGCTGCGAAAATGTGAGCTGGCTCTTTGCATAGTTCACTGACAGACCTAATCGAAGCATGTAGTCTGTGACCAGTTTTGTGTGAACTCCTCCCTGAGTTATGTAGGTTCTATAGACATTGTCATCAGAAATATATTGCAAAATGTCATGGACTTTCTTATGTTATGTTCTTATGATATTATATTATCAGGAATCTACATTAAATGAACTTTAATCTAATTTGTCTAGCTTTGCCTAGAGATAACAATCAACCTAACACCTTGAATGCACCAGGCACTCAGGAAACAAAAGGCTAATCAAACCAGTGTCTGTGATTTAATTAACCCGTCTAGTGAGAGAGAGGTGGTTTAGCATAGGAGTCTGAAAAAGAGAGAAAAATAGCTTAAAAGATTTAATACAAATTTCACATCATATTGATTTAATACCACTATGAGTACAAGATGCAAGCGTTTTTATTCTTAAATTGCCTAACAAGTATAGAATAACCCAGGTAATAAATCCCTAAGGGAATTAAACTGTTTGCAATGTCTAACCAAAGTCACAACCAGACATGTTTGGTGTCTAAAGAAATGTAATTTCTTATGGTACAAATAACGAGAATTCAGAATAAAATCTGAATTATTTAGCAAAAGGTATGCACATTTTAAAGTTTCCCCTTTCCAGATTATGATAATCAGACAGAGGAAGGGGGGGAGCAATCAGTCAAGACTGCAAGCCTATGCGCTACAAAATAGCCAATCTGAGCATGCAGTGGGAAATTCAAATAAATCTCTTTGTTTGAAAAGTATAAAACTCCTGCTTTAGCCCAGCTCATAGCTGCCCCAGACCTTTGATAGCCGCCCCAGACCTGTGATTTATCCATCAAGGTTGGGAGCCCTGACACTCGGAGCAACACAAGGTAACGAAACGCCGAAAGTGACTACTTTTCAGGCTAGGTAACAATACTCTTAAATATCTATTCGGGTATTGTGTGAGCCCTTGTTGTGTCAGTATGCACTAGTATTCCTTTGGTGAATTGTTGTTTTAAACCTTAGTTATCATTGTAATGCTTTTAATGTGACATTAATTGTGTAACTGTTTTGTGTGATTTTCAAACTTATTTTGGTTGCATGCTTAATAAATACCATCTTTCTAAGAAGAGATTCCCAGTATTTAATCATTTGCTTATGTTGAACAAACACAATTTATGAACTTTGAACAGTCTGGAATGTGGTCTATTTTCTGCTTGTTGTAATGTGTAAATCCGCCATCGTTTTCAGAGAGCAATATTAAAAACGGGTTTGTACATTATAATAGGACACAGCTTTTGGAGGTCCGTTAATTTATTG
Source organism: Polyodon spathula (assembly GCF_017654505.1). NCBI lineage: Eukaryota > Metazoa > Chordata > Actinopteri > Acipenseriformes > Polyodontidae > Polyodon > Polyodon spathula. Next base: position 29,829,881 of record NC_054536.1, read on the forward strand.
CTTTTAATATATTAACTGCCTACAATAGTACCCACAGCTAGATTGAGCACAAATGAGCCAATCATCCAGGTAATTGAGTACTCTGATGACCATGAGTCTTAATGGGGCCAGAACAGCCCCACTGAAAAGGAACAGGGGGCTAAAGAAAGGCAGAACAGTAAAACCTGAAACTCGTACGCTGTCCCTTGGAAAGCCATGAAAGGTACTTCTTGTGCCCTAATTTTATCGGGATGTGAAACTAAGCGTCTTTTAAGTCCACTGTAGTGAACCAATCGCCTGGCCTTATTGACTGCAACAACTGCTGCGTAGTTAACATTTTGAACCTCTGTCGACTCAGATATGGGTTGACCTGTCGAGATCGAGGATTGGTCTGAGGCCACCAGGAAGTACCTGGAGTAAAAACCTTCTTCCAAGTTAAGAGGATGAACTATGCAAATAGCCTTCTTCACCTCTGGAGACAATATCACTGTGTCTCATGGATCCATGAATAATATTGTAGTCATGTCCCGAAATGGAGGAGGACCATGTTTGAATTGCAGAGAACAGCCGGTCTGTAGAGTATTGAGCACCCAGGTGTCCGAGATGCATGGAAGCCAGTACTCCAGGTGACTCCCGGAAAAGGGGCCCTGGGACTGTGGCAGCAAACTGCTAGGGCTGTTGCTTTGTCGGAGTCTTAGCCGGAGGCTTTTGCCTTTGCCTTTGATGGCGGAACTTACTGAAGTTCCCCCTTTGCGCAGTCGCGGTTTGGTTTTGAGAACCCCCTCTAGCTTTAGCAGGAGCCAGCTGTGCCAGTCTCTAAGGCTGCTGGAACCCCAATGATGCGAACCCCATCTACTGGTGGAAAATCAACCAAGCCAAGTTTTTCTGCCTCACGCAGGCTGTACAGCATTCCCAAGCAAGCAGGTGATGTAGCTGGGTGACCCCAGGATGAATGCACCTCAAAAAAAACAGTACACGGTACAATGCATGGTACAAGTACGGAGCAGAGCACAGTCCACTACTGTTACAGTAACCTCGTTCACTAATCACAGTGGTAGATCAGTGGCCTGCAGTTACAGAAGCAGCAATATGCATGGATGCCCACCTGTATAGCTTCTGGCTTAACACAACACAGCCCTAAGACTGGACGTCAAAGCCTGCTGTCAAGCAGTGACAGCCTTCGTAATGGTTCTGCCAGCAGAGACCAGAGCAGCAAAGAAACACTGCGGGAAGGACGGCGAGCAATCAGACCTGAAGCAGAGCTGAGCCCAGCAACTGCTAGTGAATCGTAAGGGTAACCTTGTTTGTTGTACAAAGTACCAGTGGGAACGGGAGCTACAACTACCACAGGAGAGAGATAGGGATGCCCATCTGTAACACTTTTTGGCTAACCAACAGATCGAAACCCAAGGAAAGCCTACTGCCTAACAGTCTTCACACTAACTCTGCAAGCATATCTTAATGTGGTAGAGACACTGTGGGGAAAGCTGCAAGAAGCTTGACCCAGAGCACACGTCTCTGTCAAACAACGGAAAGCTAAGCCCAGCAGCCGTGTTAGTACTTCTGTGGAAAAAAGAGAGAAAATACAATAGAGAAAACATACAAAACAGTAATCAAACAGTTACCGTTATTTTAATATATTTTTAATAATAAAAAGCAGCTTTTTTTTTTTTCTTTTACACTTCAACCGAAACTAGCAGCTTACGAGACAGCACCAATGCCGGCTTAAGGCATTCGATCCTGGGGCAGGAGCAGCAGAGCTGCTGACTTTGCACGGACCACAAGGCCGCTGAGGGACTAATGAACAACCATGGCTGAGTGCACAATACGTGAAGGAATTTTTATTAAAACAAATAGTAATAGGTGATAAACACAAGCGAATAATCAGATACAAGACTGTGTGTCACTTATATGTTCATAGATCTCTCAGGCAGTGAAAGAAAAAATGATGTTTTGAGTGTCAGCAGTCTCTCTATGCCCTTGGGGGTGGGCGCGACTGCGTCACTGGCACTACATGCAGCATTGGAATATCTATTCAGGTTAGACGGTATCAAAGGATTAATACCCATGAGGTAATGGTTACATTTCGTACTTCAAAGGAAACATGACATGACATTCGATACTATCTCCTATCTGCAATCTTTGGATCTTATGTCCATTACATGTTAAATGCCTGCCAAATTCCTTTGTAATACATAAGAGGCTGACATACAGTTATTAATGCTACAGCATTGTGGAATGAAAACCAAGTTCCAGTGTATTCAAAGGTCATTGCCACCGACTATAGACTTTTATTGGTTTCATGCTCAACCTGTAGCCGTCTGCATTGGTGGACTTTTGCTTTGTGACTCAGAAGCTTTACAGGTCTTGTGCTTTCCTCTGCAGGTGAAGTGTCACATTGATAGTACTGCCTTTAGGGAAACTGATATGCTGGCAATGAAGTCTGTATTCATTCTGGTCTTTCCACTGCTCACGCATACAATTCAAAACACAGGAGTTTCACAGCTATCCCATTACATGCACATAAAATACGGATTGACATTGCTTTTATTGTTCATTTTTAAAAAAAAGTTTGTATTATTAATATTATTATTATTGTGCTGTAAGCGTAGCCTACACGCCTGTGTTCTGAAATCTATAGGGCTGTCTTAGTGGATTTAACTGTTGTTGTTGTTCCGTTTTTAAATACAAATTCATACTTCTGCTTGTTCATTTTCCAACGTTTTGCATACCTTATCCTTGTTAACCAGTACATATAAAAAGACTGTAATAATATTTTCACTTTATACTTGAGGGTGTACAACACAATATAATTTTGTTATAAAACAAAACTGATACTTAATTCCCACTGTTTAAATTGAGTTACAATGTTGCTGCAAGGTTGTGTGTTGGCGGCTTCTCAATGACCGCATAAAGCATGGAAGCTAGTGATGTAATATAAACGCTGGGCTCAAATAATCGCCAGTTTCCAATAAGCACAGGGTCTGCTGACAAATACTGTAAATAAACGCCTGAGGCATTTAATTGAAGTTTTATGGTATGCTAAGTAAGGTGACTTTCGCCTTAAAATAAACGAGAATGTTTAAAGTTACGTATAAATATTTTGAATAAAAATATAAATATGCCCTTTAGAAACGATAGCACAATTTGACATGAAGGTTTTCACTGACCTTTTTAAGTTCTCGGGAAATGAGTAATGATTTTCTTAGCACAGAGTTCAGTCCGAAATGTCAGTTGGTAACAAATGGGAATAAATGGCACCAAATGAGTTTATGACAGGTGATTGATTTTGCCCTGCCAGCCTCACTATTCCAGGCATGGTGCCTAACAGCCTAGACTCACAATTAGGCCCTGAGGTTCAATTATCTGATGCATTAGAAACAAAACAAGCTGAGAGCAGAGAGACGCACTGTGGACAACACTGCTGTGATTTCTCCAGACACAATGAATCGCACTCACTCTGCTTCAAAGTATATTTAGGAACAAAAAGAAGGTATCCATAGACTAGAGCTACATGAACTGATTTGATTATTCAGACCGAACTCCCCACTGAAATCAGACGCAGGTCATTGGTGTTGACTGGGCTAATTTAAAAGTGAAACAAGTGAAGAAACAGCTATTTGGATTTGTGTGGACTGCTATTCTCCACAGGTCTAAGAAAAGCACAAATCATCACAAATCTAAGCTGCTGTTTCTTGCCTTGACTCGCCTAGAATGGTACATTTGCCTAATCAACACCAATGACTCTGTGATGTACTCTGATTTCTGTGGAGCGATCCATCCGACTGATCGATTCATGCTGCGCTACTATGGTAACTACACTTCACATTACAAGCCAGTCAGTCACAACCATAACCAATCCTGTAAACACACCCTTGACCTTGTAATTCCAATCACAAACAAAACAGTTATTGTCATGGAAACACTGTGAACAATGTGGACAAGAACAATCCCGAGGTCCGGCTACACATGTCACCATGCACAGAGCTACTGTGTAATGTTCATTTTTAATGTGGAAAGCATGCGTTTTATCAATTAAACAAATTTTCAGACTCAAACTGCAGGTGAGATGAAGACAGATTGTGACGTTGAACTTTCGTTCACTCATTCACCACTAAAATAACATGTTATGACAGTAATCTCTCTACCATTAACACTCTGCGTTAAGAGGACACCACACAATAAACAAAACATCAAGACAGACATCTGATGCTATTGCACACTGTATGCACCCAGTAGTTATTCCTCAAGTCCTGACATCACAGATTCTGATACAGTACGAAGTAGGATATCACCCAGTTCTGAGATCAGCTGTAATGGTTAATATCTATTTTTGAACAAAGGAATTTGAGAAACAGTAAAGACTGTAATTCAATGCACTAAACAAATTAAACTGTTTTGAGTGCTGATCTGGAATATCAATCATATATATATATATATATATATATATATATATATATATATATATATATATATATATATATATATATATAAAGTGTGTTACAACTAAGCTTTGATATTAAGAGAACCTTGCTGCGGTGTGTTTGTGTCTCTGGGGCAGTTCATTCACAAACAAACACGCAAGAATATGTTTTATGTTTGTACCTGCTTATTATTCATTAGAAAAAAACAGCATACACTTGATCTGTTTGCTGTGTAGTATCAAAGAAACATCGTTTGCTGTACTTTCATGAGGTATTGTAGCTCATTATGAATAAAATTAACACAAAAAAAAAAAAAGTGTTTTGGTGAACAAAAACAAAGCATGTAAAAAAAATGTGGCATCTGTGTGAAATGTAAAAAGATAACATTATGATGAACAATTTTATAAAAGGCAAACTAATATATCTATACCCCCATCTACAATTTAAAAAAAAAAACACTGATATCCTGAAAAAAAAACAAAAAAAACCAAACCCATTAATGCTTATCCATCAGATTATCTGACGTTGACTGAGATAAAAATGAATTTTTATTCCATAATTTAACTGGGATCTCCAGGAAGTAAAGAGAAGACTTGTTTTTTTTGTTGCTGAAAGTTTTTTTTCATAATTCCACCATTGGCTTTGGAGATCACTGGGACTTGCCATTAGAGCTCTGGGGAGAGGCGTGCACTGAAACGACAGCCTTGAGTGCTCGTGTTATTCCTTCACTGGATTCTAATTGACACCACCGATCTTTGAAATTAAAGTTGTTTGCTAGCTCAGTAGACAGCCCTGCTGTCCCAGAGCCACAGGGTCCTGGGTTTGAATCCTGCTCTGGGAGGAGATGGACACGCTCCATCTCACAGTAAAGCAACACAAGGCATGGGACGGCTGTACAGTTAGACCTGGCTTCCTTCACGAAATGGTGTAATAACAAAGCACCATCTGCTCTCTGCATGTAATAGATCCCAGGGGGCTTGCTAAAGAGGGACAATGTTCCTGAACTTGATGCCCCAGCTTTATTACCCAGAGATTTAGTTGTACAGCACAGCACGGGGACAAGTAACAAATAAATAACACATTTCATGACAACTTGATAAGTGCGTCTTCAGAAACATGCAAAAATCTAAGTGTGACATACAGATGTACGAACACATGAAACGTAAAACACCAAGTTTAACATGTTGTAGTGTTCTAGTCTACAGCGGCCTTGTAACCTGCCTAACAATTTGCAAGTATTCTATTAATCTTGTAGTACATGATAAATAAACATGGAAAAACCTGAGTGTGTGACTCAGAGCATTAAATTAATATTAAAATGAAATACAATTAGAGGAAGTTAGAAAACTGCAGGCGTTCCAGATAAACACTGCCAGTCCATGTACCCGTTTAAAAAGATGTTGTGATTTCTGTGCAGATCAATTTAACCGATCAATAACGTCAATTTAAATGAACAGGACAGACCCTGAGTGATGAACTGCACACTCTCACTCATGCAAAGCATATTGTTCATAGTCATAATGTTACATTATGTTAGTGGTAAATCAGTGTGCCTATTGGAAACACAGCTCAGGTGTCCCCCATACCTGTCCAGTTTGATTCTGGCGAGCAGCGGCTCCAACCAGCCAACAGTGCACTCGCAGTGAGCGTCCAGGAAGGTGATGACCTGGCCGGTGGAGAGGGAAGCCCCCTTGAGCCGGGCCCGGATCAACCCTGACCGCTGCTCCATCCGCACCACCCGCACCGGCACCTCCAGCTTCCTCACATACTGCTCCAGGGGCCGCTTCAGGAAATCTGCACACAACAGAAGACAGAGAACACCCAGCACAGGTCAATCTCACCAGCTGTACTGAAAGCTGTGAGGGAATATAAACTTGAGGTCAGTGTTAATTACAAATTCAGCTGTCAGGTCTTTGATTTCTACATTAGAAATTCTTGTAATTTGCGACTGCCCGTTAAAAGGTAAATACAGTTTATTTGTACAACAGTTTTTTTTTTTTTTTTTTTTATAGGTCTGTTTTCAAAGTTTATCACGGTACCCACACTCTCCTATTGAGCTTGAAACACTACCCACACTCTCCTATTAAGCTTGAAACACAGCGTTGAAGCATACAGCAGATTAATTTTATTATTTTTTTTTTTTTGTAACTCTTGTTTATTGATTTTACAACAAAATCATTAATACATCTGTACTGTATATAAATTTACAAAAGCATCAACACATCAAATACAAAAAAAGGAAATAATTGACTACAGGTTTAAGGACACACATATATATACAGTGTGTATGTATATATTCTCTCTCTCTCTCTCGCTCTCTCTCTGGCTGGGAAGTTTCCACCAGGACTTGTTGGGATCACCACTAGTGTTTGCTGGGAAGCGATGACTAATTGACTAATAAATAAATACTATGACTAATAAACTGATTAATTTTCCACCCAGGACTCAGCTTAGCACTCCAGACTGCAATAACTTTACTAGCTGAGCCACTGGGCTTAATAACTCGGACATAACGTTAAACACACTTTACAGCCAAGTCACAATTCATTGTGCTGATTTTTGAACAAATTTAGTCTGCAATGTATATGAGGCATGTAAGGGCCCACAGGTGTACCGTTATACATGTAAATGTAGTTTTTAAATTGTGGAAGTAGATTTAATAGTGTTTAATAGTGTATAGATTTAACATTGTGTTATGTATGGGACAGCATGGAGTTGGAGTTAGATGCGCTCATACATTACTGGCAGGTAAAGCAGAGTACACTTATCAAGTCTTCCGTTCATTGTAACTGCAATGCAATATTAAATAATGGCGCTGTATACAGCCTTTCTGCTGGAGATTATGTGAGATTAAACCAGAAGAACGGGATATTCGCATGAGAACGTCACACGGTCATGACTCGATTTTCATGTGTATGTAAACCAAGCCACTGTTACTACTGGAATTTACAGTACTGTAGTAATATTCTCTATATTTTTATTTATTTTGACACTGCACTTAAATTTATTTGATATATATATATATATATATATATATATATATATATATATATATATATATATATATATATATATATATATATATATATCTATATATATAAAAAATAAAAAACAACACTGTAAACATATGAATGGTATAAAATATTGCACACAAGGGTTATTTCAAAATTAAACCTGCATGTTTTTCGTTATTTATCGGTTTTGAGCATGTAGGGAAAAAAAAAAAAGAATTTAAAAACACACAAAAGTTTTCTTAACATTGAAGTCTCAAAAAGGGGGGGGGTGACTTATGCCAATACAACTTTTTACAGTAAATGTCACCCAATGTTGTGCACGGGGCCTAGCCAAACACTCTTAATTTCAATGTATTTGTCAGCATCAGACACATTCGAGTTATTTCTACAGTATTTCTTATGCTAGCTTGTTTTTTTTAGCTAGGAAAATAGGGTAATACTGGTGAATAAGACCCAATCTTTCTCTTTCCTGTGCTTAGTTTAACCTCTCAACTACACATCTGGACAGGACGTATCTTTTATCAGTGATACATTATTAACCTATGGTTGAATTTTTTTTCGCTTAAGCATTAACTGCATTGTAATTTGTTTGAAAGTATGAAAGCTCGATTCCTTAAGACTGGTTCCAAACCATGTGATAAAAAAAAAAAGGTCTCAGAAATATCACGCAAAACATGAGTGATTGCTGCCAGTTTACTGAACACGACATCAGTGTGAAACAAATAGCATCCTTCACAGCACACACAGTAAAACACATGCACCAGGGCCCCAGGTGAGTAATGCAACTTACAGAGATTAGGGTGTGTAAACTATGCATCAGCTGCAGAGTCACTTACAGCAATGTCTCACCTGAAAGACGGAGCACAAGGAGGTTAAGTGACTTGCTCAGGGTCACACAGCGAGTCAGTGAGTGAGCCGGGATCTGAACTTCCTGGTTACAAACCCTTTTCATTAACCACCAGACCACACAGCTGTGTTTTCTACTGGTTACAGGTACAGTAAAAAAAACTAAAACATAAGAGCTGGCTATGTTACAAGCTTTCAGACCAGTACTCCACAATCTAATACTGAGTATGCATGCTGCAGCATACTACTTCCCATATTGAGCCATTGACTCCTAAGTGAAAAAGTTAAGTCTGGAACCCTGTCTAGGCTGCTGGTTGACAAAAAACAAACAAACAAAAAAAGCATTTTCCGAATAAATAAATAAATAGTTATAAACTGTGTTGTTTCTTTCTGTGGCTAATAATTAGCGTTATTTAAGAATTGCACAACATACTACGCTTTGGCTTTGACTTAAGTTTAGTGGCCTTGGTGCCCTCTATGAATTTATTGAACTGAAGGCCATTTTGGCCTTGCTCTTTTTGTTGCCAATTTAAAGCCCTGTAAAATGAGTGTACAAAACAGCATTTTTAAAACAAATGTACCTGCAAGTATACCAGACATTTTTAATGTTCACATTGGTTAGACCTAGTCCGGTTGGTGGATAAAGATAGAAAGCTGGCAGATTCTTCAGACATTTCATTATATATTTATCCAGTGACTCGATGGGGTAGTCTGGATCATCGGGCCCCTCATACATTTAATAATTGTATTTTGATATGTTGTAAATAAAACATTACCCTATGTTTTATTGCAGTATGGACTTATGGCATGGGGGCAGCTGCTCAACCTGTGCCTTCCACTTTTGACAGCCAGTTTACATGAGAGATGGTGCTTTTAGAGGCACATGCTGTACAACCAAGTCAGCGATTTGCTATTTTAACAAAACAAAACTGATTCTGTTTAAATCTAAATATAACTACAACATAGACATACATAAGAACATAAGAAAGTTTACAAACGAGAGGAGGCCATTCGGCCCATCTTGCTCGTTTGGTTGTTAGTAGCTTATTGATCCCAAAATCTCATCAAGCAGCTTCTTGAAGGATCCCAGGGTGTCAGCTTCAACAACATTACTGGGGAGTTGATTCCAGACCCTCACAATTCTCTGTGTAAAAAAGTGTCTCCTATTTTCTGTTCTGAATGCCCCTTTTTCTAAACTCCATTTGTGACCCCTGGTCCTTGTTTCTTTTTTCAGGCTGAAAAAGTCCCTTGGGTCGACACTGTCAATACCTTTTAGAATTTTGAATGCTTGAATTAGGTCGCCACGTAGTCTTCTTTGTTCAAGACTGAACAGATTCAATTCTTTTAGCCTGTCTGCATATGACATGCCTTTTAAGCCCGGAATAATTCTGGTCGCTCTTCTTTGCACTCTTTCTAGAGCAGCAATATCTTTTTTATAGCGAGGTGACCAGAACTGCACACAATATTCAAGATGAGGTCTTACAAGTGCATTGTACAGTTTTAACATTACTTCCCTTGATTTAAATTCAACACTTTTCACAATGTATCCGAGTATCTTGTTAGCCTTTTTTATAGCTTCCCCACATTGCCTAGATGAAGACATTTCTGAGTCAACAAAAACTCCTAGGTCTTTTTCATAGATTCCTTCTCCAATTTCAATATCTCCCATATGATATTTATAATGTACATTTTTATTTCCTGCGTGCAGTACCTTACACTTTTCTCTCTGATGTGCTTGTATTATTTTCTGGGAAGTTTTAACTTCCCCATTCTTCAATTAGCATATTATTAAAAAGGTTGACATTTTACTTTAAATTACATTTTGTTACAAATAAATCTAGCAGAGTGATATTGTTTGATTTCTTTTTTGCAGTTATTAACATTCTAAGGGCAAGTGTAGGTGAATATATATGGGACAGTCTGCTTGAATTGAAAGTTCTAATCTGGATACACCAGCATAACTGTACAGCAGCTTGGTTTTACTGTAAGCTACATGTCAGTGAAAAAGCAATGGATGCACTCATGAAAATCACACATTCAATTCAACATCTCAAACTCAACACCTAACCATGGGGACAGCAGAACCAAAACCCTTTTATCCAACACTATTACCAAACAAAAGGGTTCGAGGCAAGTCATTTTCTTTTCATTATGTGACTGGTCAAATGTCAGGCTTGCTCTTTTCATCTGAGCTTTAACTGATGTATGGCAGAGAGAGGCACTCCGTCTGTCGAATGTTTCCAAACTAACAGCAGCCATGCCCTTTCTACTGCTGAGAGCAAGACGAATTCAAAACTTCACAAAATCGAGTTTGAAGTGAGCTCTGTCTTGGACAAGAAAATGACAGCAAAGCGAAGTGTGACTGAAAAGCTGTAGATTTTGCAGTCAAGCTGACTGCTTTCATATGTGCATATTGCTAAATCCCAGGGGATATGAGCAGTGTGTTAGTCAAAGACAACAACGACAGAGAACAGTGATGCAATGGAACACACCACAGCTGACACAAGCATTTCACTTTACTGTTCCTGTAAAATATGTCTGCTGACATCTCAGAAGCGCTATTCTTAAGTGCTTTTCCCTTTTGACTAAGGGCCCACAGATGTAAAATATATAAAAGGATATGGAATTTAAACATAACTTTCTATTAACTGAATAGATAAGCACCACATGATCATTACAAATGCCCAAAACATTTGCTAGATATGTCTCTATTTTAATTTGTTAGATTGTACTTGTATTGTACCGTACATAAAAAAAAAACAAAAAACAAAAAAACCCTAACATAAATCAAAATATTTTGGCCTATAAACACTTGTTTCAAATCCAAAGTGATCCTATAGGCACTACAAAATATGATTTTAATAATGGTTATAAATATCTAGACTCGACCTTTCTACTCTTTACAATGCAGAGACCAGCACTGAAACCCTGCATATCCTTCATATTCTAGTAGAGATGTGCTTCTGGGAGTATAACATAGCTCAGTCACATCTGGAGAAAAACTATGGGATTACAGGCATTAATCCAGAATGTCAATTTCACTGAATACAAGACTGCCTAAACCCACTTGCCCTGCATCATAGCATGTCTCCGAATCAGCGACAGCACGCAATCTCCCAGTCATGCAGAGTTAAAGACTGTTTACTAAAAGCAGTCCTCCGGGGATTACATCCAAAAATCATGAAGAACATATAATTCTCCCCAAACAGCAACAAGAAAACCCTCTACTTGTTAAAATGAATTGATTTGCTAGAGAATAATCTTTAATCATATTTATAGACTGAAGGGCTTTATTTTTTAGATCTATAAATCTTCAGTTTACTGAGTAGTTGAGCAAACCACATTTAAGATCTGTGGAGCTGCTGAGTGACTGATTGGAAAACGTGTTTAAAAATCTGTTGTGTTATTAACTTATTAAAGAAAAAAATGTGATGGTCTCAGTGTCTCAACTGGTGGAAGCGAAGCCACTTGATGAGCAGGGTGAGTCACACGGTGCAGGTTCGCGTCCTGGCTGTGAAGTGTAGGTAAATTTCCCTGAGGACTCCATAGTGAATGTCACATTGGCTCTGGCACTCCTGTGGGTTAGGGAGGCAAAACCGGCAGGGGCTGTTCCTCCTCATTGCGTTACAGCGAACCCTGCTGGCCAGGTGCCCAGTGAGCTCAAAGGCAGGACACCTGCAGGGTCCTCCAGAGGTCTATCTATCTTGCATTGATATAGCGCCCTTCATGTGTTCACATCACAGAGCGCGTCACATAAAAATAACATGGGACAGTTCTAACAGTTAAAGGCAGCTCTGAACAGATGGGTTTTCAGCAGCTGACCAAAAGAAGTTGAGTCGGACTTCGTCTGATAGGGCATTCCAGGCTTTTGGAGCACGACAGCAGAAAGCTCTCGAGCAGAATGTTTTGAGGTTAGCTTGAGGGATCTGTAGCCTTCCTGCCCTAAACGATCGCAAAGTGTGCTTTGGAGCATGGGGGACAATTAGATCAGACAGATAGGATGGGGTCAGATCATGCAATGACTTATACACCAGTAGAAGAATTTTATAGTCAATGTGGGACTTCACAGGGAACCAGTGTAGACTTCAGGACAGGGGTGATGTGTTCAGTTGATTTTGTCCTTGTAAGAACTTTAGCTGCAGTTTTGAAGCATTGGAAGTTTTTTTTGTAAGGTACAGTCGTTAACACCGGAAAAGAGAGCTGCCACAATCCACTCTGGACATGAAGAATGCATGGATGAGCATTTTAACATCTCCTTGTGACAGCATTGGCTGAAGATTTTCTATATTTCTAAGATGGTAATAAGCCATTTTTAAAATATTATTAAATGTGCTTATTAAAACTGAGCTCTATCAAAGATGACTCCCAGATTTTTGAAAGTTGAAGAGGGAGAAAACGCTGTGTTTAAGGAGAAACTGACTGCAACATCTGTTGAGTACCGAGAAGCAGGATTTCAGTCTTGTCTGAGTTGAGCTTCAAAAAGTTACTTCACATCCATGACTGAACACTGCACAGTCATTTATCCTGGAAAGTCCAAGATTTGGGTCCGCAGGTAATGAGAAATTTATATTTTAATAAATTATATTTGAGAAGTAGGAAGTCCTTTCTGTGGCAACAGCTGAACGGTATTTGGCAAGATGTGCTTCCAGATGTCAAAATGGATATTAATATGAGAGTCCCTATACCGACGCTCAAGCCCTTCAGTTTTTAAAGCACTCAGCTCATCAGTATACCAAGGAGACCTGTGGGCTAGGATGATGTTACATCTGCGCAGAGGGGCTGCCTTGTCGATAATACTAGACAGAGCAGTGATATACTGCTTGACATAAATGTCAGCTGAAGATGGAGGCAATGTAGAAAGGTCAGACCTAGTTAACAACTCAGAGAGACTGGCTGGCTCAAGCAGCAGGTTGGGTCTATAGGTAAATGAACGCTGTCTCAGTAGTGAAAAATCATCAGGCACTTTGAAAGAGTCCAGAGTTCCTGGGTGAAAAAGGAAGCTGGCTTGGTTGTGCGATTAGAGGACGCCCACGGAACCTGGGGGATTGCTGCAGTGAGGGGAAAAGCGATTGCACATTTCAAATTAGGAGAAAATCAGGGGTAAAATAATAAATTTGACACACTAAATAAATAATTTGCATCACACACTGACCATTAGCATAACCTGCTAGGAAACAAAAAGAATAAAAGTAGCTATGTGGGTGTTAAAATGGAGGACTGTCATGTAATTATACTGTCAGGAAAATACAGGTGAAGAAATAAAAAAAATAAGAAAATGGAATTACTCAATCCTATGGTGGCACATTCTACTATTACTGTACACAGGCACCAACTTACAACAACAGCAAGGTAAAACAGCCAGCAGAAGAAGAGGTTATATCAATGTGTTTATAAAATGTATTTTATACTTAAATAGCAGTCAATCAGCCACACCACACATCTACTGTCTGGTTAAAGTTTACAATGGTTAGTTAAACATTTCATAGAAAACAACTACCTCACTGAAAACAACAAAACTGGTGCACAGGAGATATCTGGTTTATTACTATTTCTTATATGAGCTATGTAGTTCAATTCAGCTTGACTCACTGTTATGCAATGTCTTGTTTCATGGGAAGGCCTGCCCTGGTTTGTCTTGTGGGGGTTGAGTAACTAAAAAAAAACATCTGAATTAAATTAGCCAGACCAGGGGAGAGTTTACTTAGGCAAGACTAGCATGCTTTTATACTGATATTACCAGTCCATAAAGTTAACAACATATCACAATTGTGCACATAGCAGAGATAAATTGGCAAGACCCAAGAGAAAAAGGGTGAAGGAGGCATCGAGGCATTAAAAAGGGGATGGTGTTTAGGACACAGCTTTGGACTGAGTGCCAGAGAAGGGTTTGTAAGTGAGAAATGAGGTGAACTGATGAATTGAAAGGGGGAGCTCTGACAGCTTCCATATCATATATTACCTGGCTGAAGTCTGTACTAGTCCATTCCATTTCCTGAAAGCAGCTGTGAATTCACAAACACTACATGTAATTCAAAGGAGTGTACAATAAGACCTCCACAATTAAATCAACTGATTGCATGACAAGCCCTGAGTAGCTGCATTATTTGTTAAAGCAGCGCTCTACAAACTGTGGAAACAACATGTTATTTGCTTTTATTTGGCAACCAGATTTCATGCCAGCACCTAAGAGTCTTTCTAATACAACAGGCTTAGAAATACAAAACAGTGAAGGTTAATTAAGCTGGGTTAAGGCATCCTCTCTACCTAACAAACAGAAGCAGTGACACACTTCTAGTGTGAGGGACTCATACCACAGTCAACTAGCTAGAAGCTACAACAAAGGTGCTACAGTTCCCATCATAATTCCTGCTCTATTTTGCTTTGCACAGAAACAAACGGGAACAATCCAACTGGCAGCGTTATGCATTAAAATCGTCCAACCTACTGGCTTTCATTTAGCCCGAATAATAAAGTAATCAAATCTCTTATTCAAATGGAGGTTCACATTAGCATGTACACTCTCTCCATAGTATGTTGCATGCACAGCTTCTTATACAGGGCGTTACATAGTGCTGGAAGCATTTTAACGAAATCACCTGACACCGCTATTAAAGAACGCTGCCCAAATTCCCCTTTAGCAAAAACATTGAGAACTGATATGAAAAAAATTAAATAGCAAACTTTACATGTTCATAGCAATATTGAAATACCTTAAAAATAATACATGCTGGCACTGCATCGCAACACCAGATGAATCATAACTGGCAGTTCTCTCTTTGAAACAGATGTGTGAAAAGATACATCCCTAGTCATATTTGTGAACTGTTTTTGGTTTTTTGCAGTAATGTAAAGTTTATGGTTTATTATAACATCATTTAAAAAAAAAGTAACCTAAAAGGCCAAAAAATAGGGCAAACCTGCCGATATTCTGCCGCACTTCAAATATGCATATTTTTGGGAAACACTCAGCTATCATCGGCTTGTGACATATAAGAAGTCCTACACATAAGCTGCCTGCCGCAATTACCATTGACTTAAGTGTGAGGAGTCTATGCGGTGTTTAGTATATTTTGAGAATTCAGTGGCAAGATGCTGTATTGTGTGGCTTGCGGGTGGTCTAATAGAAGCAAAAGGGATTCAGGGATTAGTGTTTTTCATTTCCCGGAGGATCCTTTGCGAAGAAGGCTTGGACCTATAAAATGAAATGGGCGAACTTCACTCCAAGCAAAAATACAGCAGGGTATGTTCTGACCACTTCGAACATGACTTCTGTGAAAGGCATGCTGACGATCTGGATAGAATTGGCTACCACGGAGGATAAAATAAGCTAAAACCAGATGCCATGTCAAGAATATTCTGTGCTTTTGGTAAATCAAAATCAAAAAATGAAGAGGATGAAGAGGAAAACCCAGAAGCGGCAGACCAAAAGACCGCAAAAGGCTTACGAAGAAAACGACACTAAGGTGAGTCCTCGATTTTCCTATTATAAAATAAAACATAACAAATATTTGGTTAATGATAATCCATTTTAATTATGTTTCTCTTAAACCAGGTCTTCGCAAAAGTTATTAGTAAACACCATTTTTTTTGTGCTTGTTTTCTGGGAATTTGTTCAAGTGTTCTGATTTTATGTTGCACTGGTCTGTCTGTGTGAGCTCTGTGGCTGTCTGTATGTTTGGGTATATGCTTGAGACTATCGCAGTTGCACAGCCCTCTCTCCCGATGTCAGCCTACCCCCACCCCTGACATTTTAAACACCTGATATTTAAAATTATAAATGTGCGCGGCATCTACCAGTGAAACACTGTTACAAATGTGCCACACACACATTTTTTGTTTTGTTTTTGTAGATAGCATAAGTACAGTACAACACACAGAATGCTAGGGCCTGAGTGATTAACCCACAGTGCCACCTACAGTAGCCATGCAGCCCCCCGACACTGCACCCCAGTACCTGTTGCAAACACTGGTTACAACAGCCAGCTGCTGCAGCCATTGGCTTTGCAGTACATAACTTTGTGGTTTACACACAGTACAGTAGATATTGAGATGAACCCTGGTGCTCTCATTAAATCAACACCTTTGAAGCCCTTTGATCCAACAGTTTGGCTCTACAGCATTGCACAACAGTTGTTTACAATAGTAAATTAAATCAAATGATATCTTTGGTGTCCCAAAACCCTGTTTAGACTTGTACTTAAATACATAGAGGTTAGTGACTGTCTGGCTGTAGGAACACAAGCTTCAAACATTATTAGTAGTTGGCTTGGTGGTCTAGTCGTTAAAGAAAAGGGCTTGATACCAGAAAGATTATGGTTTGTATCTTGGCAAAGCCACTGAGTCACTGAGCGTGACACTGAGAAAGACACTTAACCTCCTTGTGCTCTGTCCTTCAGATGAGACGTAAAACATAGGTCCTATTGGAAGTGACTCTGCAGCAGTAGTTGTGATGCATAGTTTACCCCCTAGTCTCTGCAAGTCGCTTTGGATAAAAGTGTCTGCTAAATGACTAATTAATAATAATAATAATAATAATAATAATAATAATAATAATAATAATAATAATAATCGTTTGGTGTTTCCAATTACTGCAGTGGTACAGATAGAACAATTCCCTAGGTAATTAATATTTCCCCAATATTCAAATAAGCTTAATTCCAATTTTATTCAATTTCCCTCATTGATTTAATTAAACTCCATGCAGTATTGGTTACAGAAATCCACACACAGACCAAAAAAAACTGAGCTTCACAACCATCTTTTACCTATTACTATTATTACAATTATTATCACTTTAATCATTATCACAAAAGGCCTATATTTTAGTAAATCAGACAATCCCTGTTTTGAATGAATATTAAAACTCAAAAACCATCTAAGCTTTTCAGTCTAAAGTGTCAGTGCTATACTAATTTCTCTATGCTAAGCCATCCTCCGCAGGGAAAAATACTCAATTGGGAGAATATTATTCAGCCTTTACTTCCCCTGGAACAGCTGTGTATGGAACAACGCTATGAAACAACTGCTTCAGTCTCTGTCTGCACAGGGCCATACTACAATGAACAAGAGGAGGT
Source organism: Polyodon spathula (assembly GCF_017654505.1). Classification (NCBI taxonomy): domain Eukaryota; kingdom Metazoa; phylum Chordata; class Actinopteri; order Acipenseriformes; family Polyodontidae; genus Polyodon; species Polyodon spathula. Next base: position 29,847,218 of record NC_054536.1, read on the forward strand.
TAGTGTGTAATGTGCAGTCCAGTACTGCTGGCTGCAGTTGTGCACCTTGTGACTCCACATAGCTGGGATTGGCACAGTATCTACATCTACACCAGGGGTAAGCTTGCTCGCCCTGTTTAACAGCCCCACAGTGCTGGCTAAAGCAATACACATTCAGTTAACTCAGTTTCACCAACAGCGTTTAAAAAAAAAAAAAAAAAAGATACGCTTATTTTAATGTAATGTTTAAATGTAATGTTACTGTCATCACTTTATAAAATGACACTGTTGAAATATATTTTACACGTTTGTTATGTAGTATCTCGATGTAGCTTTCAAAGACCTGCCACTGACTTAATGAAAACAGGCTGGCAGTACTTGTACTGAAATGATACAGTGATCAAGATGCTTTCTGGGTTGCCTGTGTGACTTCAAACACATGCAGTTGAATACACAAAGCAGCACCTGAATCCTGTTTATTAACTCCCTTTCCTTTCAAATCACGTGAATTCAGTTGTTAGTTTTGCTTCACTGGCACTGAAGACCCTTAAAACTCCCACTGCTCCTACAGAAACTGCAATGGAAAAAACACAGCTCTTTATATTTTGAGCAGGGAGAAAGTATAAATTGGAAGGCTAGAGGAAGCAGTACTGTTTTATTAAAATTTTAACTTCTTGTTTAGAATGACTTTGTATATAATGTTCTTTTTTAGTCATAATATCCTGGTGACTTTTTATCTAGTATAACCATTAACCGGTCCAATTGTTCTAAGTGGTATATCCACTTGAGGAAGTGTTGCTACATACAGGCTCATTGTTACTCTGGTACACCAGCTGTACTTGACATTTTTTAGCACTCTATTAGGCCACAGGGTCGCTTTAAATTTCTGCGTTTTAAAAGTCACCTGGACGTGATGACAGAAACAGAAAAATCTAAAAGAATACAGTACAGATATTGTACATTACTGTTTTACTGTCACAAAGATGTTCGCAGTGGATGACGACAGACCAGAAACAGGAACTGACTCAGAACACAGGTTTTGGAATGGTGAAGGCACTGATGCGCAATTTAATAACTAAACAGACAGAAAATAAAAGGTTTGTAACAAAAACAGCACACAGCACGTGAGGCCAAAATAAACAGACAAACAAAACAAATAGACACTGACAAAAACAGGGTGGACGAATGCTACACAAAACAATTGATATTTATAATTACGGTATTAGTCTCACTGAGCGTGCAGTGGCAAGCAGGTTGCAAAGGAGGAGTAACCCTAATACCAACCATGTAATGTATACACTTACATGTACTGTGCATCAATATTACTACAGTACTACCAGCACTCCAGATAAGGTTTTGGGTCACTGAATAATTTACTCTCCAAATTAGACACTATGTGAGTAAAATGCATTTTGGGTGAGTAAAATGCAACACTACTACTTTCAATAAATACTGTACACACAGTTAACTTGACTGGTGGATAACTCGACACCTTCGCTTAAATTGACAGACGGTCCTGGATTTTCTCCATATAAAATATATGCATCCAGCCTCTTAAATTTTTAATTCGACAACACAGTTTACTTGTAACTCGACACTTATTTCTGGTACCGAAGAGATAAAAACTATTAAAAACACTAGAGGATAATGCGACACCCTATCTTCCAGAACCTCCTATCAAACTGGATAAAGCCATCGCCGCCCTGGACACGGTTCACACGTTTTTGACTCAAGAGGGCAATGCAGATACTCCAAAGAGTCTCACCTCCTTGTCAGCAGAACTTTCAAAGCGCGTGTTTTTGCATGCGAAACAATCAACAATGCTTCATTTCTGTGTGAAACTGTAAGTTGTTTATTATTGTTTTTGTTCAAATTAGACAGTACAAGCCAATAACTGAAAGTATAGTAAACAGTTTGTGGTTGGACTGTTTATATAAAAATATCGCTGTAGTTATTTTATTTATTCTTATTTCAATCAAACTATACGAGTTGTACCGAGTTTGTACAATACTGTATAATGAAACTGATTCATTTACTGCAGTTCTTTCAACCGTTTTCATAAGGATGTTTAACTAAAAATAAACTTTTAAGTACTGTAATACTGTAAACGTGTTCTGTTACTTATCCATGGTGCACATGAGCCATGGCATTAACATGCATATGTGTCAACCCTAAATGTCGAGTTAACAATCACTGACATGAATTAAATTGCGGAGGGAGAGATCTGTGCTGATGAGCCATGGCATTAACATGCATATGTGTCAACCCTAAATGTCGAGTTAACAGAGGTTGACTGTACTCTAATACTAACTTATGAGGTCTGCATTAACTACAGACCTTACATTTTAACTAACACAAAAAACAATTATTCTTCTATGCTTTACTGACCACAAACAATATGGCTGTGAAGCAAGTAAACACAGAAACAGAATTTTATTTATTGATTTTATTCCAGCACTGCAGATGGAATATACTTAAACATCCTGCATGCACATACTATATATTTCCAATAGTTATTTTAAAAAAATGTACAGATACTGCACTAATACAAATAAACAATAATATTGTATTCCTTATTGATCACCTTGCTATAGCAATAAAAAGCATCCTGACTCTCTCCAAACACAGAATATTGTATTTATTATACAGAGATACCTTCCAAAAATCCAGTTGACAGATAGATACAGTGGTAGGGTTAGGTAATAATAACAATAACTATAATAATGTAGCGATCTGCACTATTGAAGGAAACAGACTCTAACTCTGAACTAAATTAAATAAATAAACAACAAATCCCAGTTCAGGCCAAAATAATAATCTCCTCACTTCCTACTTTCACGCGCTTCTGCTGTCTTTCTCTCACACGCACTCGCTTCTTTCTCTCTATTCTTAAATAAATGAATGAAAATCTGAACTTATTGGTCACATGTTTCTGGCAACTCCCAGGCAGGCTACAATTCCTTATGCATGAAATTTAAATATCATACGTAATTCATATTTTTTTTTAATGTGTAAAACACCCAGCACTCAGCTTATCTGGAGTGCGGAGTACTACTATGGAAAGCTTAAAAAAAAACATAATAGCTCTTTTCGTTTTACCTATTAAGGGGGTTATGTAAGTATAGGTGAGTTTAAGATGAAGAGCCACGCAAATGACTCAACACGTACAAATAATGATCCGCAAATATGATAATGAGGGTCCCAATGAGCGCATCGGTCTATTTAGTGTCAGCACTTGCAGAGTTAGGAGTACAGAGAGCAGTATGACATTTGTGGAGTACAAAAATACAAAAGAAAAAAAAAAAATTGTCAGGCAGCAAAGGCCTCATGGCACACGGGGGGAGTTTTCTGAGAAGCTAAGAGTCTTAGACTTATGGCCGATGTCACTCAGCATGAAACGTTGTTTGGAGTTTTTTGGAAAAGCCTCAGCCAACATCAGTTATGTCAGTATCCTTAGGAAATTATATGTATTGGCCTGCCCTTTTCAGCATCACATCCAGAAATGTGTCTAGCACTGGAAAAGGTGGATTGGGCTATCCCTCCAGACATTCCAACTGGTCTGAAAGGCACCATAGTGCAGAGAACACTGCGCTTTCACATGTGCAGTCACTAGATTAAGGGGGTCTAGCTCATCCCTCAATTCAGCTGTTAGGTCTAGGATGACCTGCGGAGTGAGATGATAATGCTTTAGAACCGCACCCTCCAGCATATGTGGGGTCTTCATAGTCTTGCCCTTCTCCTCTGAACGTGTTTCTGCCTCTCCTCAACAAGACCCAAGTGTTGCCGCATCAGGAATGACAGGTCTCTGCAGGTATGTGCTTTTATACAGCTCTTATTTACTCGCTTCTACAATGGTTTTCCCCTTGTAAGAAGAGGTGTAACATTTTTGGAGGTCAGCAAGTGCAAGGCATAATCCTTACATCACCTTATAATGTTTGCGCCTCCTTAGTATCCAGATACCGCCCAATTCCAGGCTCTTTTCTTCATTAGAATGCATTCCAATATAATTTAATAGATTAATGATGGAAAAGTGCAAATATGATAGCGGGTGCAAAGGCCAGGTGAATACCATTCTTTACATACACCGCATTTTTTGAGACTGGTAAAATCAGACTTTACGACGGCTAAACACGATTTACGGCCACAATATGGGGTTTTGCACCTGCAAATTACTTTGAGCGTATCGTTACCTCCTAAATCTTCTCAACATTTCTGGCAACTGACTCGAATCCAATGATCAGATGGGTTTAGACACTATAGGTGGACCCTCTAGGGAAACCCAGGGTACTAGGACCAACTTGGACACTTGGCTCCTCTGACCTTGCTAAAAGTTCTTAGAACTAAAACTCTCTTTACACTGAATGCATGATGATCGACAAGAGCGAGCAACAATTACAGAAAAGGTTGATTTCAGTGGGAACAGTCACATTACAGTTTTACAAAATGTGTTTCTGCCGATTATGCATTTCATTTTTAAACTTTGATTTATCTTACAAAGGCTTTTATTCATTAGAAGGCACAATACAAATCTAAGTTTTTTTTGTTCTTGCTGTGCACTGATAATGAGGAATTTGGTCCCCATAGTCAGTATCTCCATAGCCACTATTTGGCAGAAACCGAAGGACTGGCACAGAGTTATCTTCCTGGATCTAGCACTAAGTTTGTTGTTCCAGCGATAGTCTGGACAATGCAGTACATCAAAAGAAGACTTTTGCACTGCCAATGAACAGACACGTCGCCCATTACAATACACTAGACCGCTAGAGCGCAGACACAATGCTGACTTCATGTGCAGCTCTTGGGTTGTATTCCATGCGCTACGCCCCTTTTAAACAGGCACACTGATGAGGATGGTGATGAGAATGCAGATATCCCCCACACTGTTAGTGAGCACCACACACACCTCGACCAAAGCTTGGAGTTGAGCAGAATAAAGTGCTGTCTCAGGCTTTTGGAGAAAGTACATACTCATTTATATAAAACTGCTCAAGCATGAGAGCTGCAGTGTGTCAGTCACACATTTGCACTGGAGACTGAGCTCAGAGTAATTAACTGGCAATTGCACTTTCATGATGAGCCTGTCCATCATGAAAGTGCTTCCTAAAAAGCAAAAAGACTACGCATCTCAGTGTTAACACAAGATAGTACATGTTGCCTTAAACTAAGAGGCTTCAAAGTTCTTTGTTACCTTAAACTTTCAAAATAATTTTTCAATTGCACAAGGTGGATTTTGGGGAAGTGGGGTGGAGAAGCCTATTGGTATATTGATGAGGAGAATTTTTAATTTTTTTTTTTTTTAATGGAATAAGTTAGGAAGCTTAAAACTAGTGCTAACCAGGGTGTGTGAAGCCAGTTGACAAAGTATGCCTTTAACCCCAGGTCCGACGTTACAATTTTCCCTTTCCAGTCTTGTTCGACATCATCAAAAAGACATAAAAAGCACAGGTCTTTAGTTGTTTTTTATCTGGAATAAGCACAGAAAACCTTTCAATGGCCGAGTGAGACCAATAGCAGTTGAATGAAGTCTTATAAAAAAGGGCGTATCCAATAGACCCATGCACCACAGAGATAACACAGACATAAACAAAGGAGATAGCTGGTTCTGAATCCAGCGCTCAAAGAATATCACGGACACTTGCAGAGCTTTTTGAGATGTTATAGTAATAAAATAATGACTTGGATCCATTATTGAAGAGTTTGGTGATAAAACAAGTGATCAGGAGAGGATTTAAACAGTGTGTGACCTGAAGCGCCTGACAAGCGCTGAATAAATGGACAGCTAAGGGTTAAATTTAAGCCGATTATAGAAACACGAATTAGAAAATGGGCAGAATTACATTACATAAAACAACAGATGTATCCACTGCAGAGAGGGAGTAAAGCATTTTGGCAAGGTCTAAATCAGTGGTCTGCAATTACATTTGACAGCGGGCCAAATGACCCGCAGGAAGCCGCAAAATGGGCTACTTGCAACACCCCCCCACCCCCCATAAAAATTCACTCTAAAAATGTGTTGCAGCATGTCACATGCATGGCATAACAGCTCATCAATAAGAAAGCTGGTCAGGCTGGTTGAAAACAAACCAAAAAGGAAAAAATAAGTAACAATTGATAGAATGTCTTTGTAACCTCCAAATAAATATTCAGTCGTTTCAGGACACAATATGAGTTTCAAGACTTAATTTATGATTATGCAAACAAAGAATGCAAGGTATGTGACGGTTGACTAGAAAAAAATTTGGCATCAAACCTGCATGGTTTGAGGGACCACTATTTGGCCATTTGGAAGAAGCAGGAGCAGTGGCGTAGCCAAGATTTTGTTTTAGTGATGGATGGAAATTTTCTGATGATGTGTAATAACACTGGCATAACAATGATTTCGTACTGGGGGAGTGGAGGCGGGGAGTGGGGTGATGGTGAGAATGATCGGCAGGATTTTAGTCCGGGGAGGGTGGGATTGGTGAGGGTGTGTTGGTGATGGATTGGGATTTTTGCACATGGCTGCTATTTCATTTTTTAACCAACATAGTTGAATAACTCAATTGAGGAGGGGAGGGGGGGGGGGGGGGGGGGGGGTTTAAAACCACCCGCTTAGATATGCGTCTGGCCAGGAGACCCCCCATAGTGACTGTAATTAGGATAAGTTCCTGGTGGAGATGGGGAGGTGGAGGGATGTGAATGATTCAAACGCAAGAGAGGGTGAGTTACATGGGTATTTGTATATTTTGATTCGGAACAATTAGATGTATTAAACTGAATTTAGTAAAAAGAATATAGAATCTGGGTTGTATCTATTAAGAGACACATTAGTTTAGTTTAACATTCCAATATGTTGTAAGTGAAATGTAAATCAAAATGACTCTTAATGTAGTTACTGGGCTTATGACAGACTAGGAAGTTTGGTGAAGATTGGTGCAAAATTAAGGCAGTTATCATGTTCAACTGGTACAGTGTAAGAGACAGGACCAGTGTATAAGAGGACACAAAAAAATAAAAAATAAAAAATAAAGCTCCCTTTAAATTTAAAACCACTTTTGCTTCAACACCATAACAAACATATTATCGTACTCACAGAGCTTTACTTTAACAGATTACTTTACAAAATGTATGGGCCAAGCCTTCCTCCTGCAGGGAATCCCAGGCTTCGTCAGCCAGGGGAGCCAGGTGATCAGAGTCAAGCCGGACAAGTTCAGTGAAATGGTGGATCGCGAGACACTGGGGAAACTGAAGAGAGGGAGCCACAGCTATCCCAGGTACGTACAGTATCTACAATATAGTTTGCCCCTATTTGTTTCTCCACATCTTCTGACTTCTTATGCTAAAATGACTCTTAAAAAGTACAGTACATTTGAAACCTCACAACTTCCATCCACCAATCAGGAATCTCCATTGCATGGCACTACCACATTATAGATGACCACAGAAGATTAATGTAGAATATCTAACTTAAAAAAAATATTGAAAAGGTATAGTCGCAGACAAAAGTATTTGGGCAGTTAAAAAAAAAAAATGTTATATTGAAAAATATAAATTAAAAGTTGAGATTCACTTTATAATAAAACAAATTATTACATAACATGGATAAAATGAAAAATAACATGCACAAGTTAATTTTATACTTTGACAAAAGTATTTGGCCAATCAAAATATTTTGTATGAAACCCATTTGTCACTAATTATTGACAATTCTCATGATTGAAACCCAACACCTGATGATAATTATAGAATAAATAAATACATAATCATCAAGTGTTGAAAAATAAATTGTAAATTTGTGATTAAAAAAAATAACAAAAATGGTTGAACCTAAAGAGAACAGCAACAATCTCAAAATGGCAGTGATACAACTAAACGAAAAAGTTAATCATGCCCAGTCTTAAACATGGTGGAGGTTGTGTGATGGTATAGATTTTTTTCTTCCTCAGGAACTGGAGACCTTTTTATTGTAGAAGGACCAAGGAATGCTGCAAAGTGTCAAGAAATTTTGCACTCTCGTTTGTTACCCAGTGCTAGAACGCTTATTGGACAGAAGTTTGTATTACAGCAGGATAATGACCCTAAGCATTCTACAAAGTCTACAAAGAAATTAAAAAAAAAAAAAGGAAGACTACAGTTATGGACTGGCCATCTCAGTCCCCAGACTTGCATCCATCGAGATGTTGTGGATTGACTTGAAGTCTTAAAAATACTAATAAGGGTGCCCAAATACTTTAATTAGTGTTTGCATCTTATTTTTCATTTTAAGCATGTTATGTAATAATGTGTTTTTTTAATTTTATTATACAGCTGAATCTCTACATTAATTTATATCTTTCAATAGAACAATTGGAAATTATAGAAATCACTTTTTGTGATCTCTCTTTTTTTTTTTTTTTTTTTTTTTTTAACTGCCCAAATGTTTTTGTTTGTGACTGTATGCGCATATATATATATATATATATATATATATATATATATATATATATATATATATATATATATATATATATATATATATATATATATATATGGGTACTCTAGGAGGGCTATAGTGGAAAGCATTGGGAAGACTGTTGTTACCGACAGGGGGTTATAATGCCCGAAGCCGCAGGCTAGAGGTGACAATAGTCTTCCCAAGGGGCATTTAATTGATCTGCAATACATATTTAATTCATGAATCAGTCAAGAAAATAAGTGAGGCACGGTTGGGTAGTAAATATGACTTTATATATTCTGTTTTAAACATAGCTGATATTGCATAATATATAAATAAGATAAATAAAATAAAATGTTTTTTAAGTTCAAACTGCATAGTTATCAAAGTTTTTTCTTTGGTATACAGCTCTGTCTGGCTTGCTGGCTGCTGCAGATCCCCGCCGTTATATTTGTTGACATTGTCGTGTTGAATTTATTCGAATTTCAGACAGTCAGAAAACAGTGACGGTGACATCTTTCTTTTCTAGTATGTTTTGTAATTCATTTTCTGTTAAGTCACAGAATTGTAGTTCAGCAGTTTTTTCACATTTAGCCATTTCTCTTGTTGTGAGGAATGGAAATGAAGGGCATTCCTTTTAAAAGGGGCAGGACCTACAGTGATATGAACCAATCACGTGTCAGAGGAAGACTATTGCCCAATGGTGTATCATAATATATATAGATCAATATTGGATAAGCCTCCACCCCCCCTGAGTTAATACTTGGTGGAAGCACCTTTGGCAGCAATTACAGCTGTGAGTCTGTTGGGATAGGTCTCTACCAACTTTGCACACCTGGATTTGGCAATATTTAACCATTCTTCTTTACAAAACTGTTCAAGCTCTGTCAAGTTCCTTGGGGAGCGTTGATGGACAGAAAGATTCAAGTCATGCCACAAATTGTTGATTGGATTTAGGTCGGGGCTCTGACTGGGCCACTCAAGGACATTTACCTTTTGTTCCTTAGCCACTCCAGTGTAGCTTTGGCTGTGTGCTTTGGGTCGTTGTCATGCTGAAAGGTGAACTTCTGTCACAGTTTCAGCTTTCTTGCAGAGGGCAGCAGGTTTTCCTCAAGGACTTCTCTGTACTTTGCTGCATTCATTTTCCCTTCTATCCTGACAAGTGTCCCAGTAAATGTATGAAACTCTGAGGTACTGACACAACAAAATAAAGGGAGGTGGGCACTTACCCAACCAAGCTTTTTCAGTTTTTATTTTAAATAAATTTTCTACAAATTTCTAGAATATTTTTTTCACTTGGAAGTTGTAGATGCGTAGATAATTGAAAAAACAAAACAAAAAAAACTACTGTAATGCATTTTAATTCCAGGCTATAAGGCAAGAAAAGGTGGACATTTTGAAAGTGGGTGTAGGCTTTCTACAGGCACTATATATAGAGTGGCACATATATATATATATAAATAAAGGTGGCAGGGGGAGGGTCAGATTCCTCCCTGCCTAAAAACATGTGAAAATGCACACTTTGTTTAATTGAATTGCTTTTGTTTAATTTGTTTGTTTAATTGTATTATTTGTGTTAACTGTTTTATTGTTAATTATCCCTTGCACCTGGCTATCATTGTAGATTAGAGCCAGGTGCAGGGTATTTAAGGAAAGCAGCCAGTTTGCTCAGGGCTGTTGCTGCTATGGAGTGAAGAGCTCGGCTGAAAGACGTTAAGGTCTGTTGGAAACCTACGTTTGGTTTTATAAACAAGCGTATTAGTGTTTTGCTTTGGTGTTATGTCAGGTAAACAACTGTTCTGCGTGTTAGTCAGGGACCTGCATACATTTAGTTAGTGCTAATGAGACCTAGATGTTTGTTTGTTGATTTATATTTTGAATAAAAGTGCACGAAAGCATATTAAAAATCAAGTTTTTATTTTTGGGTCACATTCTTTAAGAGCCACGAACCTGAATAACGGCCAATCTGTTCTATATACACACACACACACACACACACACACACACACAATATATATATATATATATATATATAAACATACTCTTGCATTGTTACCCTGCTTTAAACACACCAGGTAGGTGTCTGAGTAATATGCACGTAACCACCGGGGCGCCGGCACCCTGAAAATCAACAAACGTCAAGAGTTAAATAAATATTTGCATGGGTACACTATAACGGGTCATTTTTGTAAAAATATATTATCTCGCAAGAGAGTCAGGAACGTAGCCCCAATTTAAAATATTGTTCCTATGGGAAAATGTCCTTCAACTTACGACGCGACTTGTGTCATATATATATATATATATATATATATATATATATATATATATATATATATATATATATATATATAATCTCAGTACTTGGAAAGCCTGCGGCTTCTGGTATTACAGCCCCTTGTAGGTAACAATAGTCTTCTGTTAGGTCGATAATTTTCCACTATAGCCCTCCTCTCCAGTCAATATTTACTAGATATAGATATAGTAACGACAGGCATGGTCTGGTCGCAAATGAGAAATATGTGGGTCCTTGCATACTACAGTAGATAACACCAGGGTACTGCAAAGTGCTGGATTGAGCATCAGAAGACTGCTTGTACCAAGAGACAATGCAGGAGTTCTAGTTAATAGGACCTACAACAATGGCTGTCGCCATTTAAACTACAAGGACAAGAAGCACTAGGGGTTATAATTAAAGGTAAACCAGCACAACTGCAGGTCATTAACAGGTGTTAGTTTGTTAGTGGCTGGATAACAATAAAAGGAAACCGATTCCTTTGTTCTGGGTCTGTCTAGGTGAGGCTCATGGTGTTGACGATCAAACTTGGAGGGTGAAGGCGAGTAAGAGGTGGTAGTTGGAAAGTGTAGTAGAGTATTGGTAAAACAGTTTAAAACTTGCAAGTAGCTTAGCTGCCCTGTGGGTGAGATAGGGAAAACTGATTACTGTGAGGTAAGCATTCCTAAAGGAGGTAGGCGTTATTTTGTTTGTTTGTTTGTGTGGTACTATTTTCATTGTGAAAAAGATCACGATAAAACCTGTGAAAAATCATAATCTTAACAGAAGTACAAGTACCAACCTGTTTTCAAACCTATATCATTGGTTCTGTGTAAACCAGTAGAAAGTTCCCGACAGGATGAGCCAACACGACCGAGCAGGTACGTGGCTGTCACAATAATGACAGAGAATGCATGCATGTCTCTACTGGGTATAACGCACTAGCCGATGCAAGGGAATCGCCTCGCAAAATATTAAACAAACTGCCACCAGTTTAACACAACAATAATGTTTTTCTACAATACCTACTTCGTGGAAACGATCAGCCGATCCTGTAAAATTGCATCGTAAAGCTTAACACACTGCCCGATGCATCTAAAAAAATCACATTGCTATTGATCGCATCGGGGCAGTGTGTCCAGGGCTTAATATCAACTAAGTGTACTGTACACTTATATGTACTATGTATCAATATCCCTATAGTACTAACAGACCAAGTCAAGTAGACCATCATTTGTAGGCCAAAAAAAACCTTTTTGTGTGTGAAGTTATAGCTGTGCAATACTGTTGCAGTATATGTTACATGAGACTGCACTGGAAGACGGGCACTGTACAGAATAAAGGCATGGATTTTCTACATTCCCTTTCTGTTAAAAATGCCTCTTCACTTAAATCTCAGTTTATGGGACACACAATATGATTAAATAATAATGTAATAAAAAGAAAATATGAAACCAGTGCAATTACAGAAAGTGAGATGGCATGGCACCATTTGTTGACCTTACTAAACTAGTCATGCCTTAAAGGATAATTACCTGATTGGATGAGACAATCAGTGACATCTATAATTATAAATCACAGTTCGGATTTGTCAAAATTATAGCAGATCTTACAGCATCTTGTGTATAAATGTCATCTCATTATTAGAACATACGCCCTGGTACAAAGTTTTTTTTTCTAAATTTATTTAAGAGTAGCTCATGAGTACAAGCTTTGCTTCTTGTGATTTATGTTTATACTTTGTGTGTAGGGCGTCTCGCATGAACAGAAATCATTTGGCACATTTAGAGCACCATAAGATGACATCTCTTAAAATTAAAGGAACTTTGGCCTGTGGAGTTGTTTGGAAAGAAGGGAAGCACCTTGTCAACAGCAAAGCACATAATTACAAGGTAATAGCCCCACAGTGATGCATATTAAGGCAATTAATCCTTCAACTGCACCCAATCCCCCTTGCAGTGAAAAGGCTAGTCTGGAAGCTGGGGGCCTGACTGCTGACTTCTATATTCACAGCATGGCACAAAGGAGGCTTTAGTTAGGCTGTTTTTGTTACCGAATATTACATTTTTATTTTAAAAGGATATAATTAACACATGACCCCACCCCCCCGAGAAACTCTGTGTTTCCTTTGTTTGAGCTACAAAGTGACAGTATCCTCGCCGAGTGTGCCAGATGCTTCCCCTGCCTCTCTCTCTCTCTCTCTCTCTGTCTTACCCCTCTCGCTGGCGTCGTCCACCAGAACCACTTCCTCCAGCAGGTGGCGTGGTGAGCGGTTAATGACGCTCCGCACCGTGCGCAGCAGCGTACTCCACGCCTCATTGTGAAACACGATCACCACGCTTGTGCGAGGCAGGTCGTCCTGGTACAGCTTGTTCTTACACCTGAAACCAAACAGGAAAAAGCACATTAAAAAAACACGTCTTTTGCAAAAATGCTTTGGGTATTTGCCTTCATCGGTGTCAGCTGTACTAAAAGTCTCTATATAGTTAATATTTGATACCTTTTTCCAATGCTCATACAGTAACTCTGTTAGGGACTACAAGTTATCAGCTTGACAGACTAATAATGAGACAATCGTTCACACTCAGATATTATCTTTGAAGCAGACTTTCTGAATGTTGGCAGGGGCAATGCAGGAAATTTCAACAGCTCAGTAAACTACTGAGAGATGCAACTGGACTTAGCAAACCAAGGCATGATAGACAGACAGAGCAATTTAATACATCATGCATACAAAAAAATCACAAGACATTGTAAATATCTTTTTTCGATAATCACGTAAGCAGAAAAAAGAGACTAAACAATAAACTGGCTGTTTGGTTTTCAATCAGTTTGCAAGACGACTATATTAAACAACAATACACAAGGCACACTGAGGAAAGCCCACGGCTCAGTGCAGGTACAGTCAACTTCTTACAAAACTGTTCACACATATATAGCCAAACAATTCATTACAGTGATAAGGACCCGAGCAGTTGGATTGAAACAACTGCAATCAGTAGTTTGGAATCATTTGATCACAATTACCAACTGTGAATTAACTTGAATTATTGAATTGCTAAATACCGAAGTACTGAACTCTAATAGCTATTTCCAATTCTGGATTTGCAGCTATGAGGGAGCACTTATGTTACCAACATTCTTGCTCTCTGCACTACAGATACTCTGCCTGCCAAGGACAGTGAAGTTGGAAAATGATTGATGATCATGAACCCCCAGCAGATCACCTTTGTGCTTGAGGATTAATGAAAACGCTCCAAAATCAGTTTCCAAGGTGTAGACAGAACCCATCTGAAGTCAGTCTGAAGAACATTAATTTCGGTGATTAATTAAGCATGACCCATAATTGATTGTCTGTCTAACAAGATGACTCACTACTGTATTAAAATGAGCTAAACTATCTGGAGTGTACTTGACTGGATAGACATCAATAATATACTCTGTGGATTGAGGTTTAAGGCCAAGGCTGATTTTAACTAATAACTCGTTTTGCATGTCATGAAAATAGAATCATGTATTTCGGTACTGTATCCACAGCCATTAGTTATACAGACAACAGCATGTGACTGCACTGTGCCATGCAGAAGACGATAAGACGAAGACGATTTAACTGATAAAAATCAATAAAACACAAAAAAAAAAAAAAAAAAAAAAATGAAAATCGGTACATAGCCAATAAACACCACAGGGGTCGCTGGTGCGCGGTGAGCCCGAGGACACCCTGGTTGGCCTAGCCCTCACTCCCCCTGAGCAGCGCTCGGCTAATTGAGCGGCGCCCCCTGGGAGCTTCCGTCCTCGATTGGCAAAGGAATAGCCTGGACTCAAACCGCCGACGTCCAGGCTATAGGGCGCATTCTGCACACCACGCAGAGCGCCTTTACTGGGTGTGCCACTCGGGAGCCCCATCAGGGAGTATTTAAATTTATGGAATTTAAAACTCAATTAAAAATTGCATCAATGTAAAAAAATGGCTAGAAACACAGAAACCTCAGAAGAATATGGTCATGACTATAAGGATTTAATTGTGGAAGACAGCAAAGAAAAGAAGGTACAATTGAAGTGTGCAAGTACTGTCAAGTTCATACACATATTATGACGAGCTGTCAATACAAATCATTCCTCCTTCATTCCTTCCCTCTCTTTGTTCTTTTGTCATGTGGATAGCTGATTTTATAAGAAAAATGAATAACTACAGTATCTGAGGGCTCCTCTGCTAGAATGGAGTATCCCATTTCATTCACGCTCATGGAGAGATTTTTTTTTCTTTTTTTCTTTTAGCAAAACCTTAACAAGTATTCTAGTAAGATACCGTTGTAATTACAGATTTAGAGTGTTCAATATCATGTAATGGAGGTTTATAAGTGTTACACTGCTACCTCATCGTATTACAGTGACTTCACAGCTATCTGCCATAATCAGGATCTGCTGTACAAAAAGTTCAGTTTTTACTGTAACATATGATGCCTGTTTCTGCTGCTAATACAGCAATTCTGTTAGCAATCATTTATTAGCCCTGATTGCTTGAGAGACTAATAATGAGACACTCATTCACGCTCTGTTATCTGATGCAGACTCCCTGAATGCTGACATGGGTGATGCAGGAAATCTCAGTTCAATCAGCATTTACTCTGTGCATACCAGACTACAATACACATTTTATTAATATAACAAAAACCTTTATTGGGTTTATGTTAGGACTGGAATTGGCCAATCCTAAGAAGTAACTATTTGTAACAGTAAAGTAGTTATGTGATTTTCAAAGTAATAATAAATTGTTACAACTTTGTTCAAGTAACTTGTAACGATTACGGATTGCTTTTTAAAAGTAACTTCAAACACTGGATACAGCCATCTGGAATGTCTTTGTATTCGATATGTTCTATCAGATAGGTTGCATCAGATGGATATGACATCACATTAAAATGAGCTATACTTAAATTTTTATTTATACTACGACAAACTATAAACAATAAAACATATACATGTAGTATCGGATACTATTCTATGCTAATACACCGTTAGAAACTAACAACATTGTGGTACTAGCCTGAAGGACTAGTACCTTTTGAAACTTACTAGTCCTTATGTGACGTTCCTGAGTCGGAATAAACAACAGCTGTTGGGGTCCCTAAAATATTAGGCTTAAATGCTAATTTCCTAAAAAATGAACACTTGTCATTTTTTTTTTTTGTTCTCATCGTAAAAAAAAAAGCACATACAATAAAAATGAATGCTCATTCCCAGATACACCGGTTTTCCCCACATGTAATCCTTTTGCCTCATCCAGGTCACGCATCCATTCAAAATCAGAATACGCTTGTGCATGCTTTGCAAGGACGTGAGCTGTTCTAAAAAACACCTAGCTTTAAAATCACAGAGATGTTTATGATGTGTAGTAATTGTTATGCTTTTGATGTGCCTTGCTTGGCAGTCTTTGCCTTAATCAATAGACTCTCTTAAAAGGTAGTCGACCCAGTCACAAATGTGACTTTTCTGGCTTTTGTCATGATCGCAGGCACAGAGCTTGATCCTTGTCTGCAATCATGCGCTTGCTTACTTTAGCTCTGCTGCAACTTTGAAATTGCACTAAATGTTTCCTTGCTGGAAAGGTGGGTTTGGAGTAGTGCTGACAATACTGGAACAGTTGTTCTTAGCTTTCTGCCCATGAGAAGTTCTCCTGGGCTGTACCCATTTGCCAGTGGTTTGGATCGTTAAGCCAATAGTGCTTGATAAGGATCATTTGCTTTTGAGAGCAGTTGTTTTACCATTTGTACTGCCCTTTCAGCCTCTCCTTTCACCTGTGGGTGTCATGGGTTAATGGTACGACGTTGGAAGCCCTATGCTTTTGCAAAGTTGCTAAAGATGGAGCTGCTGTATTGTGGTCTGTTGCCTGACACAACTGTCTCAAAACTCCATGCCGTGTGAACACTTTCAGGTGCTCCGCAATGGCTGCTGAAGATGTCAATGACAGCTTGTCGATCTCCACGTAGTAGGAGTAGTAATCCACAATAAGGAGGTATTGATGTCCCTTAAGTTCAAAAAGATCAGTGGCAACCTTCTGCCATGGGTAATCTTGTAGGGGTTCTACTGGGTTTTTCCTGATTTTAGCTGCACATCTGTCAACCACAGCTGCTAACTGTGTGCTAAGACCTGGCCACCAGACTGTTTGTTTGGCCCTCTGCCTGCACTTCACTTCACATTGCCCTGGTGTCCTTGATGGAGTTGGCCATCCAAGACAGTAGCGTGTGTCGCTCAAGCCACAAGGGTTTCAGTTCATCTGGTATTTTAATATGTGGCAGCCATCTGTGTTGACAAAATCTCGTGACTTGTTTGCAGGTGGGATCATCTTCCAGCAACTTCTCACGGACCTGGTCCAGCCTGCTTTGTGAAGCTGGACAGTTTGAACTGATGTAAGCAAGACAGATGTTGGTTTCTTCCATGAGATTTGAATCACTATTGATGTTGTCATTTTGGCAAGGCAGTCTAGACAGTGCATCTGGCACTGAGAATTCCTTTCCTGGTATATGCAATGTCATAACAATACTTCATGAGACGCACTCTTGGTGGTGGGTCATCTAAGCTTCTGGTGCCCAGCAAACTTACAAGCGGCTTGTGATCTGTCTCGAGCAGGAACTTTGCCCTGTGAGGTAGCAACTACATTGCTTGCATGCCCACACAAGTGCTACAGTTTAGTTCTCTATTTGTGCGTAACATTGCTCAGTAGGCGTTAGTGTTGGTGAGCCATACGTGACTGGTTTCCACAGCATCGTGATTTTTCATGAGGATGGCCACTAGCCCAAAGGATGAGGCATTGGCTTTGCCAGAATCCTGAGTTTGTATCCAACTTTGTGGAGACTGCTGCACCTCTTAGCATGCCAAGTGTGTGGTCTAAAGAAGGCAGAATTAATTTCTCTCTGCGCACTGAGATCAGAACAAATGCACACTGTATTGTCTGGTTTAGGAACAGTACCTATTCCTGCACAAGTCTGTTGGTCCATCTACTCTGGTGATGACTCCAAGCTTCTCCATTCTAGACAGCTCTTGCTTTACTTGTTCTATTAAAGGAACTGGAATTCCCCTTGGCACAGTTCAAGAGAATGGTACAGCGTCTGGTTTTAGTTGTATGTAGCAGTCATCTGCAAGCTCTCCCAAGCTATTGAACATAACAGAAAATCTGTCGAGCAATCAGCTTTTTCAGAGTTTTTCACTTGTTCTTCCTAATATGGGTGTGAAGAGATTACACACAATGTAGATCTTCTTTTACTGTTTTTCTTTGCTTAGTGATTGGAACGATGAAAATTCCTCGCACATTTAAAGCATTTCTTCCTGGTCCCATCAGTACTTTGCCTGTGTGTCTTACTGGGATGTTCTGCTTCTTTGCAAGTGCATTCTACATGTGCGGGAACGTCTGCCCGTGTCCATTTTAAATAGCACCTTCTCTTGATCAAGCAGAACTGTTTTCCAGCCTTTTGGCATCAAGCGCTCCTAGAAAGACGTGATCATCTTTGAAGCTCGATTGTTCTTCTACTTGCTGTAGAACTGTTTCTGAACGGCATACACTCTGCCTATCCTGTTGAAAGCATTACATGTTGCATTTTTAGCAGGATAAAAATCTTTAAAGTGAAACTGTGATTCACCTTGAGCACTTTTGTAGTCTCTGAAGTGGCTTTTGTTGCCTGTGCTGAGAGGTTTGTTTGGTCCTGACAGTTTTGCTGGGATGTATTTCTTTCTGTGCAGTGTGTAGCTTCAGTGCATCTTGCTCCACTTGTCTGATCTCAGCCTGCCACTTCTGCACAGTTTCTCTTTGTCTGGCCATTGTTTTCTAAAGTGAGCACGCTACCTAGCTGCATGCATTCAGCTAGTTTGGTGTCCTGGATTCCAATAATTCTAGCTCGGATTAGCTCTTCCCTGAGATCTCCATAACTGAAGTGTTTAGCCAGAGCATACAAGCCTGTAATGAAATCATTCACAGATTCGCCTGGTTCCTGTTTCCCTCTCATATATGTTATTTCTTTTCCCTGTACTCTTAATTTATCTATGACTGTGTTGTACTGAATACGCTGAGCTTCAGTCAACCCAAAATCCACAAAAAAATGTCATCCGCTTTGTCCCACATGCAGTAAATCAGCGTGGTTACTTGATGCACTTCAGAGGATTGAGATAGGCTGCTTGCCATCCTGAATTTTTCAAAGTGTCTAAACCATTTAACAAATTCTTCTGGTCTTGTAAAAACAAAAGCATCAGATGGTTTTACCTGATATGTTGTCAGAGGTGCAGGAGATTTGTGGTCTGACTGTGGTGAAAAATACAAACACTGTAGGTTCTATCAGTAGCTTTTAAAGTGTTCCTTTTTCTTTTCCCCAAAAAACTCTTGACAGAGCACCAGGTGCAAGTTGTTAAGTCCTTTCCCGTTGCACAGCAACATGAGGTACCAGCTCTAATTTCAGCAGCTCAGTCCTTCCCTGCGCCAAGGCCTTTTAATTGAAATGCGTTGGCTTAGATTTATAATGATGTCTTTGTTTCATACCAAAACATCTTTTTTTTTCCCTTACTTTGCCCTGGACGTTCTCCAAGTGCTCTGTTGCCATTTGTTTGTTCTTTGAAGGCTGGTTACGCTGACCTAGCTTTTGTTAGCATGGAGAAAGAAAGACACTGCCACTCCATGCTCTGTGTAACTCCCAGTACCTTTATTTTCTTGATGCAGCTTACCTAACCTGGCGTGGCTACATAAGTGGTATAATCTACCACTACACTTCACACTTACTTTAAAAGATGCAATTAATTTTATTCATTTTATTATAAACTAAATCTATGTTTTTAGACATCAAAACAGTATAAAAATGTCAAAACACAAAATAGCCCACGTGAATGGCCATTTCCTCACAGTATGTGTCTTTAAAAACGGACTATATTAAATTGTTTCTCTAATATTTTACACTAAATTTTGTAATACAAATACATTAGTAATAAGACCTAGTTACATTTATATAGTTTCATAATTTTATAATTGAAAAATGAAACGTAAATGTGAGGAAATACTGTTTTGATGTCTAAAACTGTATCAAAAGTTCAGTTAAACCACGGCAATGAATAAATAACGTAAGTAAATCACACAGACAAAATTCATGAGAAGTTGATGCATTCACATATATCAAAATACAAAATTCGTCATGACAAGGAGAGATGAAGGGAGGTTTCAGTTCTGAGTGACTGTTTTGAAAGGATTATGAATGTTTGTTCACCACTGCTACACCCTATTAAAAAATGTACTTTTGCAGCATTTTTTAAACACATGCCTGTGAAGAACACTTGAATATATTATATATATATATATATATATTATATCATATTATATATATATCTATATATATATATTATATATTATTTTGTGTATAAACGCTTTTTTTTTTAAGCACTTGCCCACAGGACTACGGAAACACAGACATCATCAGTTTTAATTTGTCGCGAGCATTAGTTTCTAACCTGGCTAAGATATACTGGCTGACATCCACTCCACAAGTGGCTCATACACTATGTTTGTGAAAGCAGATCAAAAAATGATAACTGCTGTTGCTGTGAAATTCAAGTTAGTTAATCTCCTCACTAGGGTATTTCTGATTTGCCATGGTTATAACCATGTGTGTTTCATGGTGTGTGTACATTTTAAATATTAAATTAAATTTATCATGCTTGACTCTACTTTTTTTATCGATGTTTTACTACACTTTGCAGTTAATTAAGTTTCTATTAGACTGGCAACATTTTAAGGCAGTCTCAAAACCACAAACGCTGCTTAATTACATAACAATTATTTTAAGAATGATAGGAGGCAATTCGGCCCATCAGTGCTCATCCAGTTCCTAGTAGTTAGTAAAAACTTTGTGAATTTGGCTCTTAAAGGATCCCAGTGATTCAGCACAAACAACATAGCTAGGAAACCCATTTAATACCCCTTACCATTCTCTGTGTATACCCTCTTTTACTAATAAAATTGAAGCTAGCAATGAACCATAACAAAACAAAAGACCACAACAACCCACTAATGTATCTTTTGGCAGTAGTCAGAATGTGTGCTGTGCAGTGTCTCTGGCCATGCTATGGGTCCTGAGCTGACCACAGGCTGCAGTTTCCTGCCAGCTTCCTGTTAGTTTCCTGTTTACCGAAGTCAACCAGCAGTGGTTGTGGAGTGTTGCTATTTCCGCGTGGCAGCTAAATCCAGGGCAATCTGTCATCACACTCAAAACAAATCTTCCAGGACACAATTACTCCACCGAATTCACACAACATCTGACCGACAGCAAACATTGTAGGGCAGAGGCCAATTGATTAGACAGTGAGGAGGAACACACTGAAAAAATAATTGTACTGTAGCTGTTATTTATTTTATCGATTTCTAAACCAGAATAAACACTTGGGAACTATGTCACAGGGCAAGGTTCTTTACATTCCAGTAATGTACCATTTAAGGTAACCAAGCTCCTCATGATCCACTCACACTAGCAATACTGCTGTAGAGTTACAGTACAGTAAACAGCCAAAGACCCCCCCCCCCCCCCCCCCCAAACACACACGATTCCCATTTTTAATTAACTTTATACCCCAAAGCACTGCAGAGATTGTAGGCTTGCAAAAGACATCAGTAATTTGTGATTATTTTTTCAATGTGCTGAACTTGTAGCTTTAAAATTGAGCCAGAGAATTCCTGATAAAAAAGCTGTAATGAAATTAAAAACACTGTATAAAAGGTCTGAGTACTTAAAAAAGAGAAGTTTTCAAATTAGAAAAGGTTGAGTGATCAAACAACGTCACCAATCTTGCTTATCAATGCTGGGATATATTTAAATTATTCAGATGCACTCAAAAAGGGCTTCAGATGACTTTGTTAACAATAATCTGAAACTGAAAACAATCCTGCAGATCAGTAGCAGTGTGGTCTGAGCAACCCTGCCTCCGCAAACAGGAAACATAGAGGAAATATTAGAGCGCGTTCAATTTTTCTGAGCTGCTTTGTTCCAGCTGTAACGAAAATAGTGTTCTTCCCATGCTGCGCTCTCATTGTATCACTCTTACACAAACGAACGGGTCAGAACAGTTGCAGCTCCTTGCCAGGCATTATGTACAGTGCTGTGAAAAAGTATTTGCCACCTGTCTGATTTTCTGCTTTTTTGCATATTTTTGGCGGGGCCAACGTTGGCCAAAAAGTTCCACTTTTGACTCATCTGTCCATAGAACATTGTTCCAGAACTCTTGAGAATCATCCAGGTGCTTTTTTGTAAACCTGAGACGAGCATTAATGTTCTTCTTAGTGAGCCGTGGTTTCCGCTTTGCTACTCTGCAATTAATCCCATTTTTGCCCAGTGTCTTTCTGATTGTGGAGTCATGAACACTGACCTTAGCCAAGGCGAGAGAGGCCTGCAGATCCCTGGATGTTGTTCTAGATTTCTTTGTGTCTTCCTGGACGATTTTATGCCTTGCTCTTGGAGAGTTTTTGCAGAACGGCCACTCTTGGGAAGATTCACTATTGTCCCAAACTTTCTCCATTTGGACATTATAGAAATGGCTTTGTAACCCTTTCCAGACTGATACACATCAACAACTTTTTTTACAGAGGTCTTCAGGAATTTATTTTGATCGTGGCATGATGTGCCTCTAGACCAGGGGTTCTCAAACTCAGTCCTGGGGACCCCCTGTGGCTGCTGGTTTTCATTCCAACCGAGCTCTCAATTACTTAACTTGAAGTTACTTATTAAATGTTATAGCCAACTTGAAGTATAAAACCGTTCAAGAGCTGAAAACAAGTAAAAAGGTCTAATTAAGCAAATTAGCAGTTCAATTAAGAGGTCAAGTTAAGTAATTGAGAGCTCGGTTGAAATGAAAACCAGCAGACACAGGGGGTCCCCAGGATCGAATTTGAAAAGCCCTGCTCCAGAACCTGTGTGCTGACAATTACACTCTGATGGTAAGGGCCAAATTTAGTCAGATTTATATTGGGCGGGGCTGGCCCAAATAAGGCCTGATTGTTAACCAAAGTATTCAAACAGCTGACCCTAACTATCCTTTTAATTGGGCTGAGTTAATTAGGGGGGGGGGGGGGGGGGGGGGCAATAACTTTTTCACACCTGAAGGTTGCAAGTCTGATTACCTTACACACCAAACAAATGAAAGAAGCACCAAACTTTGGTGTCATTTTTTCTCTCAGACGCCCTCATTACAACACACAAAAAGATGTGACCAAATTCAATGTGAAAAATGTGCAAAATACTTTCACGGCACTGTAGTTTCCAAGTTCCGCAGACACAACATAACAAAAAATAAATAAAATAAAAATTCAGCCCACAACACACAGCATTGTTGAGTGGAAACTAGCATGTCTTGTCTAGTGTTTCTTCGATTTGGGCCACTACAACATGTCTGTATGTCACAATACATTGCCTCTATCTGCAAACTAACTCCACTCTAGATTAGGTTTGGGCAGCACAGTGGCACCCATCTGAATGATGAATGAAAACAACAAAAATATAAATAGGTTTTGTATCATAGTGATCTTAATTGGTAGCCATAAGACAAGTGAAATTATTTTAAAGCGAGTGTCCAAAGTAAATAAAAAACCTCCACAATCATTACTGCAGCGGATAGTTTGAAAGAATTTGGAAGCCAGACTCTACATGCTGATGGTAGCAAACTGTTTTGTACAAGCTGTAATGTTTCATTGGAACACACACGGTGGGCAGCTGTTCAGCGTCACTTAGACTCGGAAAGCCATTGAAGCAGAAAGAGGGCTGGGGATAGCCCATTGCTGGGAAATGAAAAGGTAAAAAAACTAAAAAAATTTCATTTCTTTTTAAGACGACGACACAGAGCTTTGAGGCCCGTCATTTAACTACAATGCTACCTGTGGATGCATTTGCAAGTGCTAACATACTGTTGGAAAAACTTGATCACCCAAAGCTACACAAATTCATTCAAAGGAATGTACAAAATGCTGGTTGCTTACCAAGTGCAAATAAGCTACGACAGGACAACCTTCCAAAGGTTTTTGCTACACATTTTGAGGCAATGAAGTCTCTAATTAACTTATGTCGGCCTTGTGCAATTACTTTTGATGAGCAAGAAAACTATGTACTGCATGTTCTGTTTGATTTTATTTCTGACAGACGGGAAAGCTAACAACAGTGCTCGCCAACTGCGTTTACTTGGATGCTGTTAACTACACTACAGTTTCTCAATCGATAATTAAAAACTGTTTCAAAATACGGTGCAGACTTGGACAATCTGTTCTCCAAGGTCTAATGCCAAATGCTGTCCATATTAGATGTAATACTGTGACAGACAGCGAATGAATCCTACTCAACAATCTTCCTTCCGACATTGTAGGACATTGTATAACCAGAGCAGAGTGCCCTGTAATGGATGGTTTGGCAGTTCATTCCAGGGAAGCCGGCCATCCAGGGAAGGGGGCGGGGCCACAATACCAGAAGTCAGCACCTTAATGCGGTAAACGATCTGTCAGTTACGGACTGGAGGAGACGTGATTGGCCATGCCACCGAAAGAGGAAGAGAGGGAGGCAATTTAGGAAAAGTGGTCCCAGTGAGCTGTTCCTTTGATGTGGTTACAAGATTTGACCAAAAAGGAAAGGACGTAGTTATCGATGCAGAAAAAAATGGCTCAAAAAAGTTTCAACAACCTGCAGCATGGTTCCTAAAGCTCTGCGTATTTTTGACCCTGCACACATGCACCTGTTGATGGTGGATTTAACATCACTTAATGCAATTCCTGGCTGCGTAGGCTGGCGATTCCTGCTTACAAAAACATCACAAAAGGAGCGGACTGTACTTTGCCTGTGCTACCGTTTTATAACACGGCGAAAGGTAGAATCCCACACCTCGCAAGGCAAGACCGCCGCTGTCTGACAATTCCAACAAACTTCGTGGATGCAGAGACAGCTGTGTCTAAACACGGACAGGTGTTTTCAGTGCAGAGACAGGGAAAGAAGAAAGACACAGCTGCAGGATGCTCCATGCTCACATTCAATCACTGACTTCAGTAAGTGACCTGTTAATGCTCAGCTTTTCACAATAGTTACTGTCAGACAATTAATAACATTTGAAACCATAACTTTTTTTTTTCCCCAGCTGCTTTTATTAATTCACATGTTTATATTTTGTTGTTTTTAAATAAACTTTCACGCTTTGTTACTAGGACTGTGAAATTTACAAAAATAGACCATGAATTTGGTGGGGCCCTATCTATAAACAACCTCGTAGAACGCAGTATCGCAGTGGAAGGAAGAGGAAAGTATTATTTGCTGCCAGACCGTGCTGAGCTGAGAAAAACAGGCACACTGCCTGATAAATGGAAGACAATCTGCAATCATGTAGAGGAGGCCCCTGAAAATATTGTGTGTGGTTGGGTTTCCAGAACCCTGTAAATTGCATGGTATTTACCACTCCAATACAGTGTCTACTCATCCTTACATCCTTGTGCTGAAATCATTCACACATCTTTTTTTCCCCCCCTCTGCAGCAGTACAAAGAGGCCAAGTGACTTCATAGTCAGCCTGTATGAAGACTCTGATTAGGTTTCAAGACTCTATAGAAACAAGCAGAGCTGCAGTATTACGCAGCTCGGTTCCCAAAAGACACAAAGTGACAATGTAAATGAAGGAATCAACATGTAAAGATGAACGGACAAGCTAGCTGGAACATCTCTCCCGTTGTTCTGCATTCAGCCTTCTCTTCCAGTGGTAACAGATTCACGGTTTTGTCTCTCTGGAAATCTGATAGACATTGATGCATTTATATTGGGGTTTTGTGTGGGTGGACAGGAAGAGATTTTAATAAATCAAGATTCTCTTTTGTTACCAAGTGTATATATTGAGAGAGCGCACCTAAAGGGAATTGTGTTGTTTTTCTTTCCGCAGACAGCAATTCTTTTCAAGCAGGAGACCTGCAAAAAGTTCATATCTTATACTCCATTTTAGCAGCCTCCTCTAAGATAATGAGATCACTAATAACCCCTCTGTGGTATTAGTGTAGAGGCTGAAACAGGACTTCTTACAATAACTTTTAAGTGAACATTATAGATTTTTTTTTTTTATTTATTTATTTATTTTTAAATCGTCAATCTCAAAAGTCACATTATGCTTTGACCTTTCAACCTTGGTGGCTCCACCAGTGGAGTTACAAAGTCACAGAATCATATCACTACTTGGAATGAGGAAAAGAAGGATGGGGTGTGAACTGTCAACCATGCACTCTGCAAGTGAGTATCAACCACCATGGAAGAGAGCCGGGCTTGTGTGATTTTGTGGATATACAGCTTTTAACCTCATCTTACCAGTGGGAGACAGAATCCCCAACGGCAATGTCAATTCCTTTTTAAAATCAATTCCCAATTCCAGTTCTCATTCTCGTTTTATCAATTCCAATTCCTTCAAAGGAATCGGTATTCATTAAAATGGAATGGGGATTGATTTTAAAAAAGGAATTGGAAATGGAACTGCAATTGAAAACAGGGGATTGATCTCAATCCTGCCCATTACAAGCACCTTTTTTAAGATAATAAAGTTTTATTTTTTTATGTAATGGAGAAAGGTGTCAGGTTTAAGGTACTACCCAAAAACACTCATCTCAACTACAGTGCAGGAATGTTGTCTTTTTCAATGTCATTTAAACATGACACATACTTAGACTCTGAATAAGCGCAAGTTAGTTCTGTTCAACTATCAGATGTTCTGTTCTGTGCATATTATTTTTACTCGTAAGTGTACGTTATAAAAGTCTGTGTAATACACTTTCATATGCTGTGTTTTCTACAGTTTGAGACAATTTTTTTAAATTTGTGTATGACCTTTATCTTTACAAGGTATAGCTCTGCTGTGACCAAACGTTATTCTAATTAGAATGTTAACCATGGTTTTATTGAACGTTGAATATGATAAAAGGGGTTTTGCTAAATGAGACATTTCTCAATGGCATAAAAAGGCTCTTTTTTTTTTTTTTTTTTTTTTTTTTTTAAAGCATAAAGGTCGATTTAACCCATTAACTGCTTGAGCTGAAAAATAAAGATTGTAAATTCATTCTAAAACAAACGTTGATATTAATCGTCAATTTAGCAACAAATAAATCGAACAGTAGCAAGCCTAGTTCTATACAATAGATATGTATTTCATATTTGTATGTTTACTTGACACTAAAAAGTACCAGTAAGTAAGCTAGCGATGTTATAAATAGTTTCCGTTAGGCGCACCCTGGAATATATGTACATTGGCTTATATTTCCAACAATGCATACAGTATTTGCAATAATATCACTTATTTAAAAGCTGTTTAGCTTGATTTTTTATGGCAATATAATATTGAACATTTTATTCTTATATAATATATATATATATAATATCTATATATATATATATTATATATATATATATATATATATATATATATATATATATATATATATATATATATATATAATAATCTATATATATAGATAAGATAACATATAGAAAGAAATTAATTTTAATTTAATTAATTAAAATCTGAAATGTCTAAACACACATATCCGATCAATATATTTCATTGTCTAATTCGAGTATTTTCCAACTTTGCTAATAAAATTTATTGAAAATGTAATAAAAGTATTATATTTTTAACATTCTAATATTTTCCGCAAGTGAAAGGTCCAGACAATTATGATACTCGTTATAGTTGTAATTTCGATACAGTGGCTTGTAAAAGTATTGACCCCCCTTGGCATTTTTCCTGTTTTGTTGCCTTACAACCTGGAATTAAAATGGATTTTTATTTGGATTTCATGTAATGGGCATACACAAAATAGTCCAAATTGGTGAAGTGAAATGAAAAAAATAACTTGTTTAAAAAAATTCTAAAAAACAAATAACGGAAAAGTGGTGCGTGCATATGTATTCACCCCCTTTGCTATTAAGCCTCTAAATAAGATCTGGTGCAACCAATTACCTTCAGAAGTCACATAATTAGTTAAATAAAGTCCACCTGTGTGCAATCTAAGTGTCACATGATCTGTCACATGATCTCAGTATATATACACCTGTTCTGAAAGGCCCCAGAGTCTGCAACACCACTAAGCAAGGGGCACCACCAAGCAAGCGGCACCATGAAGACCAAGGAGCTCTCCAAACAGGTCTGGGACAAAGTTGTGGAGAAGTACAGATCAAGGTTGGGTTATAAAAAAATATCCGAAACTTTGAACATCCCACGGAGCACCATTAAAGCCATTATTAAAAAATGGAAAGAATATGGCACCACAACAAACCTGGCAAGAGAGGGCCGCCCACCAAAACTCATGGACCAGGCAAGGAGGGCATTAATCAGAGAGGCAACAAAGAGACCAAAGATAACCCTGAAGGAGCTGCAAAGCTCCACAGCGGAGATTGGAGTATCTGTCCATAGGACCACTTTAAGCCGTACACTCCACAGAGCTGGGCTTTACGGAAGAGTGGCCAGAAAAAAGCCATTGCTTAAAGAAAAAAATAAGCAAACACGTTTGGTGTTCGCCAAAAGGCATGTGGGAGACTCCCCAAACATATGGAAGAAGGTACTCTGGTCAGATGAGACTAAAATTTAGCTTTTTGGTCATCAAGGAAAAAGCTATGTCTGGCACAAACCCAACACCTCTCATCACCCCGAGAACACCATCCCCACAGTGAAGCATGGTGGTGGCAGCATCATGCTGTGGGGATGTTTTTCATCGGCAGGGACTGGGAAACTGGTCAGAATTGAAGGAATGATGGATGGCGCTAAAACAGGGAAATTCTTGAGGGAAACCTGTTTCAGTCTTCCACAGATTTGAGACTGGGACGGAGGTTCACCTTCCAGCAGGACAATGACCCTAAGCATACTGCTAAAGCAACACTCGAGTGGTTTAAGGGGAAACATTTAAATGTCTTGGAATGGCCTAGTCAAAGCCCAGACCTCAATCCAATTGAGAATCTGTGGTATGACTTAAAGATTGCTGTACACCAGCGGAACCCATCCAACTTGAAGGAGCTGGAGCAGTTTTTCCTTGAAGAATGGGCAAAAATCCCAGTGGCTAGATGTGCCAAGCTTATAGATACATACCCCAAGAGACTTGCAGCTGTAATTGCTGCAAAAGGGGGCTCTACAAAGTATTGACTCGGGGGGGGGGGGGGGGGGTGAATACTTAATGCACGCTCAAGTTTTCTGTTTTTTTGTCTTATTTCTTGTTTGTTTTACAATAAAAAATATTTTGCATCTTCAAAGTGGTAGTCATGTTGTGTAAATCAAATGATACAAACCCCCAAAAAATCCATTTTAATTCCAGGTTGTAAGGCAACAAAATAGGAAAAATGCCAAGGGGGGTCAATACTTTTGCAAGCCACTGTATAACACATTTTAGTGTCCGAGAAGTGAAGATAGTGTTACATCGAGTCTAGAAGAGTTACAAGTGCTCCCATAACAGCATCAATACGGCAGCTAATCTGCAAATTGTTCCAGGCATAGGCCTCTTTAGTATAGCCCAAAAGTACTCAATTGTGTGACTGCTCCTTGTGAAACATAAGCCATTTGCACAGAAATAAGTCTCTATTTGGGGGGTGACTTGAATTCAAGGTTGGCCGAATAACCAATGAGTCCCCCCCAAAGTGGGATATCCACTTCCATTCCACAAGCGCACAAGGAGTATCCTGTATTTATAACAGGCACACAATGAAAAGTTTACATTTACAAATTGTCCCTTAGATCAAACTCTGCATCTACTTAATACACCACTGGAATTTAGAACATTGCAATTTGCCCAGTGATGCGGTTATTGGATTCCAATGAATGCAAGGTAATATTCACTCAGGGTCAATGAAGAAGAAAGTTGTACTAAACCTCTCTCAATGACTAGACTTTCTAAACTACTGCTGCAAGGGTCTACCCACTGCAGAAAGTAACTATGTAGTCCGTGTTGTTTTAGTATGACCCTGGACCCAGAGTTAAATACATTATCATTTTCCATGAAAACAGGTTGGCAACCTTTTAAGGGCAGGGTTTAATACACATATTGATATTTCTGCTTTGTACTTCCCGGAATGGAAATTTCAGATGCGCTTATTTTCTACCCAGGCTGCCGAAAATAATAATCTGCTTTGCTTGTAAGGTCTCCATTGTATTGTTCTATAGCGAGACTGGCTATGGTTCGTTAATCCTCAGGGAAGTGTTGGTGTGTAACTCAAGGCAAGCTGATTCACATGTGACAGGATTTACATACGTGTGAATTAATGAGACACTGTCCAACCAGAGGTCCTGAATCATAAGTCGTCTTGACAAGTGACATAACTCTCATACAGGTTGTCCCCTAACAGCACTGCCCAACTTGACAGATAATTATAATTCATTCAGTACATTATACAACTAGCCCTTTAGCCCAGAAAAAAAGCTTAAACATTGGCAAAATTATGAAAACAAATGGCATTTGATTGTGTGCCTACATTGATTTATTCTGTTTGCTGCAAAATATTCTTCCTCCCATTTAGCAACACGTCATGACAAATACTTAACAAAACTGCAGCAAAGTGTCAACTTTGAAGTGTACCTACCTGTGGCAGGGCTGAGCCTGTGCATGTGTAAATAATATGTTTTGTTTGTAAAGGATACGTGTTTAATTTGAAAGTTTATTAAAAAAAAAAAAAAAAAAAGTTGTGTTAATTAGTGCCTAATTGAAATTCATGTGCAGCATGTGGCCAGGTGTTGATTGCCTGATTGAGTATGAATTAACCCTGGCCACATGCCTTTAGAAAGGGGAGGGAAAGCTCAGCAAGCTGGAGGGGAAAACAATGCAACCAACAACTAGAGAACACTATGTGTCTACCAGGATCCTAGTGTTTAGAAGAGAGACTCACTGGGGATTTTAATCCCACAACAGTGTATTTTAGTTTATGTTCAAGAGAATAGGTTCCTGGTGCAGGACCTCCCCCATAGCGGGAGTAGCACATGACTGCCTGTAGGCAAAGTTCTGTTTATTTGCTTTGTTTTGAAACTGTGTTTTGTTTTTGCATTTTATACTTTTTCCAAGTACACTTGGATGTATGTACGGCTACCACTGCTGGTTCCCTAGTGCCAGCTACCTACCACAGCACCTGCATGTAAATTCTGTTAATAAAAGCTGGACGCCTTCAACCTCTTTGTCTCTCTCTCTTGGTGGGTATCTATCAGCGGATAAAATATCATACACAGGATTATTCATAACCACTGCTTGACGTTATTTAGACAGTTGGGTGACTATAATAGTTAACTAAAACAGTGTACTTTTTCATTAACATATTCAGTAGAACTTTAATCAAATAAACAAATGTATTTCTTACATTGTGACAGTGACAAGTTAAGCTGAACAAATACATTTTAGGACTAACAGTCAACATGGAAAAATAAGCACAGTTATGATGAGTCTTAATGACATTGTTGAAAACTTCCCCTGCAAATACTGAAATCTTGCATAGCTAGCTAACATGAAAACATTGTTCTTTATGTTCCTCGTGTTAGTATTACATAACCCAGGAATAAATGCATATTTAATAAACATAAGCAGTTTAAAACATCTAATACAACCGTGAATCCCTTATAAAAATGACCATGGTCATTTTACCATATATACTGTTTTTGCTTTAGATTATCATTGGATTTCAGTGCACTAAGTTCACTGCTCTGAGTTTAAATTGTTCTACCTTTCATGTATTATTAACAAATACAAAATCTATCAATTAATCAATCGACATCAGAGCCAAAACCTGTAGAAGGCCAGATGGTGTTAAAGTTGACACACTGGTTAATACCCCCAGCAAAGTGAACTCAATTAAAAAAACTGCCTGGAAAACAATGTTGCCTTTCAGCAATAGGTCCTTCTTCCATGCTTTGTATTCAGACACACACTTAGTGTTCTTCAAGCCAAAGACCCACCCTAGTTAATTTGGAGTGTGTCGTTCTCCTAGATTCGGTTAATTGAAGTCTAAAGTGTGGTACAGTGATTATTTTACAACTGCCTGATGTCCTGACCCTTAAACAGCCTCATTTACCTCTTCCTCAACCCTGAGTCCGGTCTGCTGGTTCCCCAGGGAACCCTGCAGAGTCCTGCTGAGTAAGCACTCTTCTTGAGAATGCAACCTCACTGTCCAGTGACTGTTGGTGTTTCTTAAAAAGGTGACAGATTCATTAAACACTCAAGAAGAATAAGTCTTAAATTCCTCTTAACACCAGTAAATGTGTACAGGACACCCTGAGAACAATCTGCTGAATCTCAATGGATATATCCTGATTAAATATATCCCCCAAATAAATAGAACAGCATAAATCAGCACTAGCAGCTTTTGATGAGGCCAGGCAGTAAGGCAAATGTATGCTAATACATGGGACATCTCATCTTTAATCTGGAAGATTAACATTAAAGGGCATATTTTTTGACTACTGTAACTGGGCTGTACTGACAGGAGATCTTAAATGCAGCCATTAATCTTCCGTAAAACCTGCCAGCAGCATAATAGCTATTATTGCTGGTCCGCTGAGGGACAGGAATCCCTTTCTGTTTGAAGCAATTACTGCCGTGCTGCCCTGATGAATCTGAGAGACAGCTCCTGGTCATGAGGAAGATGCTGGGGTTGGGTGTGTGTTTGTGTTTAATAGAGTATTAGTATCTGTTTTTTGCAAAACTCATAAATGACCACTACAGGAGTGCAATTTTCTTGTTGATATTGCTATTTTTTACCTGTCTCCACTTAATTTCCAAGTGTGTCTGGTCCTGGTTTTGAGACCGTACAGTGTGCTGCTGACCCAGAACCCTTTACAGAAGTGGACCCAAACAGTTTGAAATTATGGTAGCCTACAATCATGATACTGTCAGCCAGGGGTTCTCCAACTCTGTCCTGGGAACCCCTGTGGCTGCGGGTTTTCATTCCAACCGAGCTCTCAATTACTTAACTAGACCCTTAATTGAACTAATAATTTGCTTAATTAGACATTTGTACTTGTTTTCAGCTCTTAAACAGTTGTGGTTCAAGTTACTTATTAAATGTTATAGCTAACTTGAAATATAAAACTGTTCAAGAGCAGAAAACAAGTAAAAAGGTCTAATTAACCAAATTAGCTGTTCAATTAAAGATCGAGTTAAGTAATTGAGAGCTTGGTTGGAATGAAAACCAGCAGCCACAGGGGGTCTCCAAGACCGAGTTTGAGAAGCCCTGCTGCAGGCCATATTTTTACTAAATAATCATTTTATTTTCATTTAAAATAGGAGGCTAGAAAGCCTAAGTAGAAGGGGGTATGGGGGTCCTCCCCCAGCCCAGGTGCAGAGGGCAACAAAGGAATTATATTTCAAGCACAAAAACAATGTCACACTATGTAGCTAACATAATACCAAGTGAGACAGAAGAGAAGAATGTGAAGCAATTTCTAAATTAAAGACAGAAGATAAGATCACTTTGATCTACAAATTACATTTATATACACAAACGGTTTGGGATATTTCTTACTAATTTTACTAATACAGATTTGCACAAACCGACATAAGCCTTCCCACATCCATAGGAGATTA
The DNA here is from genome assembly GCF_017654505.1 of Polyodon spathula. Classification (NCBI taxonomy): domain Eukaryota; kingdom Metazoa; phylum Chordata; class Actinopteri; order Acipenseriformes; family Polyodontidae; genus Polyodon; species Polyodon spathula. The sequence goes on from NC_054536.1 coordinate 29,880,451, forward strand.
GCATGAGCTATGGGAAATCTGGAGAAGCTTCCCTTTTTGGCTGGTGCTGCAATATGCAGCTTACTGTCTTTAATTTGTATTGCATTAAAGTACAACCACTTACTGTAGAAATCACATTAATGTTTATGTAGGACCCTGGAAAAGGGTAAAGATTATTAACATAGATAGTATGCAGTCTATTTAAGACTTTCAATATGTAATAGTGTTGTGGCTCAATTTTGTCAGAACGTGAGGCACTCGGATCGATCAGCCAACTATACAGCTAGTGAGTGTGTAGGAGTAAAACTTTTCAAAGTGAAAGCACACACAGAATTAACTCATTAATGCCTACATTTTTTTTTTATCTGTTTGCACCACACCTTTTAGCACCCTAACGCTGAATGTAAAGGAATTTGACATTTTCTAATTTTTGCATTTGGAACAGCAATTTTTGACTGGACTATTTTCAATTATTACTACTATGAACATGAATTTTTCAAATTGTTAGCTACTTTTACCAATTGTACTGCAACTGCTTTGGTAGCTTTAGCAACCGATAGGAATTAATGTGTTAAGACATTTCATGTTCAATATACATTATGTTTTAAAATATAAAAATTTGCACAGTTAAATCAACTTACAAAAAAAAAGAAACATTGGCAAGTTTTATTTTTTTTGCAACCTGACATTGGCATCTCTTGCGGCCCTCAACAGGGTTGCCAGCTTCAGCTGTGGGTATACGCTTGGCAGTCTCCCTCTGTTCGTTTGAAGTTCCTGTGCTAACTGTAAAATGCATTCTCTCCTTGATAAATTCTTCTCCGTGCATTCTTTGTAAAGTACCCAGGAGTTGATGGCTGCTAGGTCCAATAATTTGTAAAAACCCTGAACAGACCACCGTCGGGAGCCAGCTTTCATGGAATACTTCAGTGCCATCTGATCGAAAACATCAACACCATATTTTGTTGCGTAGTAAAACTTCATGGCCTGTGGTATATATTTTCACTAGTCCCGATGCTGGTCAACTGACCAAAGCAGCGCAGCTGGCAAGCAGGCGCCAGCCTTCAAAATGCTAACTGAAAACAGTAGACTGCCAGTCATTCACTAAGGCAGAGAGTAGAGACTAATCTGACTACAGCTACACACATTGCGGACTGGTAAATAAAAATAATAAAGTAGAATACCGTTCTGTATAATCAAAAAAAACAATTGTTTTCTATGTGGCCGTCAATGTGACTGCTCCCGGGGCTTTTAGGTATAATGTAATAGATCTCCTTTATTTCTGAGTTTCATGCTTTGTAAGAATATTTAACACATACGGACATAAAGGTACATGAACGCGCAGCCCTGTATGTGCTACACGACTGGAGAAACCAAAAACCACCAAAATGACCGCCACGGGGCTTCTAGTGTTAAAAAATAGGTTATTTGCTTGTGAATCTTACAAACACTTTATCATACGCAATTTGCTTGCTGCAACCATTTTCTCAAACCCCACTTGGAAATTAGATTTGCTTCTTTTCCCCGCAAAATATTATAGATCATCTTTAATTCAGTACAAGTGACAGCACCAGGTTACACAATTACTAAGCGCTAATGCAGGGGGGGTGTCTGAAAGGTGTGGAAAAACATTTGGAAGATTAAACTTTTTTATTTTTTATAACCTTTATGCACATCGACTTACAAAAACAGCACACCCACCCTATATTGCTGTTAATTAGTACTTTCTTCTTTCTTCTCCTTCCCTCATATCTGTGGGTCCCGCCTATATCTTTACATCATCAGAAGATACTTAGTTACAGGTATAGAGAGTCTCTTTAGAATTGAGTATGACAATTATGTGGTCCTTTCCTTGACATTTCCCAACAATTATTCTGGTAACCACAAAATAGAGGAGTCCATCAATGAAGCAAAGAAGACATAACCTCATATGTAAATGTAATAAACTATGTGACCATTTTCACAGACAAGCTTTTTTGTGGATGTGTTTCAGTATTTGCAAACTACATTGTGTAATAATATGAATCTGTTTTTGAAAAAGCCTGCTTCCATGACAGCCAGTGAGGAACGTGAGCATGGAAGTCACATTTAAAAAGCCAAAAGTCTGAAATATGACGAAAAATATATTGAGCTGGGGTTTACATATACTGGACCCATGACTAGCCTGCAACCAGTGTGTTCTTTGTACTGAAATAGTTGCTCATGAAAGTATAAAGTCTTCAAACAAATGTGCTGTCTCTGAGGAAGTTAGCAAATCTGAAAAAACAACAGGATGCAACTTTTTCAAGCAAGCAGTGTGAATACTGAAGCTTTCCATGCATCCTACATGTGGCTTACGGATAGCAAAAAGCGGTAAGCCCCACACCATTGCTGAATCACTATAGCTCCATCTGCTGCTGACATGGCAACCAATATGCTGGGACCTGATTCTGCAAGTAAATTTTATATACCCCTTTCAAACGATTCGGTTGCAGGGCACACTCATGAAATAGCTGCAGATGTTTGTGAACAGCTTTACATGAAAGTGAAAAACAGTGACTTTTTTGTTATCCAACTCGATGAAATCAACTGGATGTGTTAATGGCTGCACAGCTCTTTGCTTTTGTAAGATACATTTGCGACGGGTCTGTGCAGGAGGATATATTGTTTTGCCGTCCACTTTCAGGTCGAGCTACTGTGGAAAGCATTCATGACACTTATTCTGAGGCAGTTAAAGATGCTGGGCTGGGCTGGGAGCACTGTACTGGTGTACACACTGACAGTGCCAAAGCTAATGGGAAAAAACAGTGGTCTGGTGACCCGAGTTAAGCACGTTGCACACAATGCTACTTGGACTCATTGTTCAATACATCATGAAGCTTTAGATGTAAAGCTATTTTCTTTTGTGGATGTCTGTGTTTGCAACGTTTTGGTTTACCCTTTTGATCATGCTTGCCTTTGTTTTACCTTGCCTAATGCTTCACTACATTGTCCTGTGCTTTTTCACCGTAGTCAAGCTTCACAAGTCTGGCATTCAGAAGCTCTACAAGCAGCAACTGCCTATGAATGCTAAATACAGTATGTACAAAAATCAATACTGCAGAAAGCTCATTAGTACCCTTTGATACTAATACATTGCTTAATATTAATGCACATCACAGACAAAGAGGCATATTAGGCTATCTCATGTTTTATTTTAGTAACTTGGCAACAAGTTCACTTAAAAAAAGCACAGTAATAACGCTGCATGATGTCCTTTTAACAACACTAGCAGCACCACAGGGACAAGGACTAAATTAGCATTTCAGTGCTAAGCAGGGTTTTAAATAATTCTGTCTCTGAATTATATGATCAAAGAAAACACAGAATACAATTTCAAATAATAATAACACATTTTTTAAATCCCGCTATCAAAGGCGATCAAGTTAAATGGTTGGATTATGAATTGAGATGTCATTCTCCGATTCTCTAATTTCTTTTAGGATAGCTACAGTAGCTGGTCAGTTAAATACTGCATAATTGCTCAGGGAGTATTATTATGATCAAAACTGGGCACACAATATGGTTTTAGAGAATACAGACAAGATCCAAAATAGCACCCAAAACTCAGGAAATTATTCACCATCTTATTTTATATTGAAAGAAATTGCTAACAAAGGTTTAAAAATCAATTCTCTTATAAGTGCTAACAATATTATTACAGCCCCCATCCACATTTTCTTTTGGTCCGATGCTTATATGTTATACTCTAATTTGGATTAAACAGCTATTCAGTAATATAATGTTACACTTTATTATTACTTCATAAAATAATAAAAGTCTGGTAATTTACTAAATTTGTCAAACAGATTTTTATATTTTTTGGTATAACAAACTTTTAATAATTTATTGGATATTGCAAAAAGTTATTATAATACATGTGACTTTGCGGAAGTATAACTATGCATATAAGTGGCAATTAAAAAAAGCAACTGAAGTCACATACAGGCTTTTTATAAGAGAACAGCAAGTTTTTTTTTTTTTTGGTATTCCTCGCACAACAGGATTTCCATCCCCGGGCAGAGAGTGCACTTGACTTTTATATTTTTGCCATCGTTCTCAGTTCTCTCAAAGTAGTGACAATACCGCCAACCATATAAACGTAGGCCGTGATACTTGAAGACTTTTTTTTTAATTACGTCCTCTTGGATCTTTTTATGTTTTGTATAGTTTAACGCGGTTACTGAAGAAGATGATGTTTATGTACCTATCAGGATCTCTGGTACACCTTTTATTAAGCTCTGCATGCAAGCTAGTTAACCCGATTGCATAGTGTGCAGGCCCACAGTTAGCCAAACAAAAGTGAAACTAAGACCTTGATGCAGACAATGCTTGTATGCAAGCACTTGTGAGCTGCTTTCTGAAATTGGTCTTGGCAGTTATTAAAAGAAATCACATGTGACACATTTAGATATTTTATTTGTTTAGAGTTTTTGAAATTTACTTTGGCTTTAAAAAAAGAAAATCCCACAAATGTACACTTGTGTCCATTTTTCCAGTTTTTAATGAAATTTAAGCAGTTCAAACCCAGTGAATAACCTGAAATGGTACAAAGGTAAGCAGTAAACTGCCAGGGAGGTTAAAAAAAAAGTTTAGGTTACCAAAAACTGAAAAATAATGTACATTTCAGAGTTATACAAAAAGGCCTTTTTCAGGGAACAAGTAATGGGTTAACAACTTACAGCTGTTCTGCAGCAATGGAAGTAAATTAAGCCTTGAAAGTTGATGCTAACAATTCCTACAGGTGTCCCAACTTTTCTTGATTACTTACAAACCCTGTCTGTATAAAAACAGTGTTGGAACAGACTGTGTTACTACACCCTCTTAAGCATTATTTGGACAGTATTGTACTGCAGGAAGTAGTATATTGCTATCATAATGGCGAGAAAAAGGCAATTAACAAAGGAAGACAGACAGACCATTATAGACCTTAAAAGTGTACGTTTTTCCTTTAGAGAAATTGTAAAGAAAGCCAAGGTGTCAGTGAATACAGTTTCCTACACCATCAAAAGGCACTTGGAAACTGGAGGAAACTCTGACAGGAAGAGGTCTGGCAGACCCAAAGCCACAACAGTCAGAAGACAAGTCTTATGGACCGAGGAATCCAAATTTAAAATCTACGGTTCATCACGCTGGCTTTTTGTATGCCATTGAGTAGTCGAAAGGATGGTTCCTTGGTGTGTGACACCAACTGTCAAACACGGATGAGGAAGCGTGATGGTATGGGGCTCTTTTGCTGGATCCAGAGTCGGCGACTTGCATAGAGTGAGTGGCACCCTGAACCAAAACGGCTAGCACAGCATTTTGCAGCGCCATGCAATACCCTCTGGTATACGCCTAGTTGGTCAGGGGTTCACTGGTTCAAGACAGTAGGCTTAAAAATCATGGAATGGCCAACACAGTCTCCAGACTTAAACCCCATCGAGCTGGTTTGGGATGAACTGGACAGAAGGGTGAAAGCAAAGCAACCTACAAGTGCAACACTTTGTGGGAACTTCTGCAACAGTGTTGGGAAGAGCTTCCCGTACAATATTTGATTTCCATTGTAGAAAGAATGCCACGAGTGTGTTCGGCTGTTATATCTGCGAAATGTGGCGACTTTGAGCGAAAAATTTAGATTAAATTTTGTTAAACAAAACGATTCCATGATTTCTTTTTTTATCTACAATTGTTTATTTGTTCTATGCTTTAATTTCAGAGTACATTGAGACAAACTGCGTAAATTTCAATAAAAACTGGAAAAATGGAGGTGTTCTAAAACTTTTGACCGGCAGTATAGGTGTACTGTAAAAGACAGTAAAGATAACACGACACACTAGTTTCTTTTTCTGCGTAAAGTAACTGTAATATTAATGATCTAACGCATTATATACTGCTATTTTAAGTTAAACACATAGTAATGGAGGGTGATCATAGTGTAGGTCTGAAATGTCTGTAACTGATCTCTGCATCTTTTACAGTAGCAAGGAGCCCTGCTTCCAGTTAGAAGTGGTGTGTTCAGTTGACCTGTCAGTTTGCAACATTGTGGGGTTCATAAAGCTGAGGTCTACTGTAAGGTTAAGAAAAAAAAAAAAAAAAAAAAAAAATACTACGCTGTCAATTTAAAAAAGACCTCTTAAACAGCGCTGTTAAGAGAGCTATGTATTCTGTTAAGGCCCGCCTCGTGCCCTGAGCCAAAGGTGAGGGAATTTAACATAACAGGAAGGGCCTTACCAGAAGATAAAGTCTTATTATGAGGGTTCTACTGCTATTAGAAAACTAATACGTTAAAAATAAAGAATAAACAGTATTTTTTTCGTGATTTTGTTTTCATTAGTTTTTGTTGCTAATGAATACAAACACTTTCCAAGTCATTCTATTAGTGATGTGGATTACTTAGAATTGCATCTGAGGTCTGACAGCCTTCACTCGGGCTTCATCCCAGTGGTGGATGCTTGGTGGGTATTTCCAATTGCCAAATAATAAAATAAAGCTTCTACTTACATGGAACTTTAATTCAGTTCCGGTACCTCGTACACAAAAGTAAACATGGTTTGTTAACTGTATGTAAAACATGTAAAATAAAAGCACAGCTAACACATTTTTATGTGAATTTGAGTACATGTTCAGGTGTTTGTGTAAGTTTCAGTATTCAAGTTACAGTCAGGTCTTAACATGTATTAGTGAAATTCATTTTTAAAACAGTTTTAGAAATTCAAAATATCTAAATGCCTAAAGGATGTATTAATCCTGATCGGGCTGTTTGTTCAGTAACTTGTTCACAGTGTGTATTCATAAAGTCAAAGACTCCTGGCTTTACAGAAGAGAGCACTGTGCCTGTCTTGTTACTGTGATATTCTGTAATGAAGTTGATCAAAGTAAATCAGACTGGAAGACACGTATGTGCCAGATGACTGGACAGTATTGTTGCTGGTAAATTGATCACCTTTTACTCAACTAGAAGTGAAATTAAGTTTCCTAGGTGTGGACCCAACTACAATATGTAGAAGTTCACTCCAATCAGCAGTGGGCTGATGGAGTAGCATGGCACATGCAGATCTTAAATTGTAATCTCAGCTGCGTCTACTAAGATAAACGTGCCAAAAAAAATTCAAACCAGACACCAGGAAATCCTACTTCTGTTAAATAATATTTTCAGGATAACCAAGGATAGGTGGTTGATGCAATCAAGGGCAATTCCTCTATGTTGTAAAATGATTCTGGCATATAGGTTGAATTAACCAACAGGAGTTCACTCTATGTGCTAATTAGCAGTGAAAACAGAACAAAATAGAAACTACAGTACTCCACTCCCCAGGAAATTCCCAAGCGTTTACTTTTAATAACAAATTGGAATCCTATTACACTAAAACTACGGATGTTTGGGGACAATCCACACATTCCATGGTACTTGACATTAAAATAGGCAACTGTGATCCATAGCAGTGATGTTTTCTTACCATATGTTACTCCTACAGTCCCTGCATTATTCGCCATTAACAACAGGAGGGTAACAATTAGGCTAACATCCTGCATTCTCATTTAGCAGTTCCTATTCCAAACAGGCCCTCATTATAGCATTCTTTCTGATTTCCTGTGCCGACATTCCAATTCTTTATACTCTCCTTACCTTTTCCATTATAATCTCACATGCAGCACTCTTGTCAAGGTTGTTAAGTGTTTTAAAAATAGCACCTTTTTTGATGGAGTGTTATTAAAACGTCAGTGTGCTAAAACTTAAATTTAATTAAAAAATAAAAACACGTTGAACCTTTGATTCTTTATTCTTTAAAAAGTCAATGTGCTAAAACTTCAATATAATTAAAAAATAAAAACACGTTGAACCTTTGATTCTTTATCGCCTTTGATTCTTTATCGCCTTTCACTTTAACCGTGTACAATTTCCCAGTTTTAGAAAAAAAAAAAAACGTGTTTTTTTTTACCAGGGCCAGAAAGGGATATCAATTTTGTTAAAATAGTCACATCACCAGTACTTGGATAAAACTCAAGCTTAAGAAAGGCATTTAGTCCAACATTTTTCATTCACAACTTTATAAATCTAATAAATTGTATCTGATATCCTAATAGCCACCTGAGCAAGACCTCCAACATATACTGCACAGGGTTCAGCTCCTCTGCATACTTTTCTAATAAACTCAAATAACATTAGGTTATTATCCTAACCCTGGTTCCCTGTAATATTAATGTAACCATTACCATATGGGTATTTACCTCCTAAAGACCTGAAACCTGAATATTGATATACCAAAAGCTGCTCAGCAAGCCTGTGACTCAGATCTCTGCGTCATTTTTCCTTCAAGTCTGCTGCAATCATGGACGCAGTGACCTTGAAGGTTAATGGTTACATTTCCATTTCACGGAACCAGGGTTATAATAGTTATAATAATAGCCTAACGTTCCCTTTCAAGTACGAAACATAACCATTACTATGTGGGTGAGGGTACCAAAGCTGACGCAAGGGCAAGATTGCAGAACAACTGGAATGCTACAAGGCTAAGCCAGGAGGCAGTGCTTTACCATACAGAATTCTAGAAACTAGTAGACAGGGATAAAAAACTGAGGGAGAAACTCAGTATGCCTGTATTGTAAGGGTTGACTGAGAAGCCAGCCTTAACACTAAGTCTGTAGAACCTAGTAAAGGTGTGGGGAGTAGCCCATACTGCTGCATTGCAAATGTCTCCGACAGATGCACCCTGGAATAAAGCCCACAAAGTTGCCATGCTCCTGGTGGAATGGACAGTGTCAATGTAGTATGCCAGGGCTGAACAGGACAGAGCGTATGGAGCTGTCACTGTCTGTCAAGACTGAAAAAGAGGTGGATGGAAAGCCTCCAAATCCACAGACTGGTTGACATGAAATGACGAAAAAAAGGCAGGATTGAAAAAATATGGGTTAACTGGGGGGATATAGGAGAGGCAGTAGGCTTGTCGTCGAAAAACCGACTGCCTCGTCTCCCCTACTATAGGCCAGGGCACTTGCAATATTACAGTGGCCGTCTTGATTAACAGTATAAGCTCTGCCGACAGGGAGAGCTGAACCTCAGAGGATGTGCTGTCAGACTCTCGTCCTCAGACGGGAACGCCACCCTCCTGTTCGCCCACCTCATTAGAGACCCTGATGGACAGTAAGTTCTCCTGTGGCCAATTGGCACTTGCAGCCCCATGGTGTGAGGAGGATGAGGAAGACCTTGAGGACTGTTTTCTGCCTGGGCTACTTTCCTGGGTGTGTTGTCCACTCTCCCTTGGCAAAGAGCCATGGGGTGAGGATGCAGCCACCTCTCTAAGAGAGGATGATGGGGAATAACGCTGAGCAGGAGTAAGGAAAGCAGAGTGCTCCAGAGCTGCGGGATAGCCATTTCTCAAGCATGCGCTTGGAAAAAGGGGCACAAAACTCGCAGAAGTCACGATTAGCCAGTGCCTCCTTGGTGTGTTCTGACTAAGTAGTAACAGCACCTGCCATGCTTGTCCACAATAGGCAAACTGGCCTTGCATGTCTCACAGGGATAGAACACGAGCATGATGCAAGGAGCAAGCAATGCCGTGTACAGATACAGTTGTACAGTTGCTGCTTCAAACTGCTTATAGATATCGACCGGGCAAGGTTTAGAACTGGACCAGTGACTTGGGATGGAAGGGTACCGGGTCGATTTGAGTCGGTACTGGTTCAGGAACTGGCTGGCATCAGGCCGGTTCTATGACTTTTGCACCGTGTAGGTCTGGGTCGGTACCGGTTTGGTGACTTTAGCACTGTGTTGGTACTGCTACCAGTGGAGTAACCCCGGTCCCGGTTTAGTACCGGGTTGGGAGAGAAGCGGGTCGGTGACCTTGGTACTGGTTCGGTACGAGTCCACTGGTAAGTCGTCACCACGGGTGCCAATGTACAAGGAAAACCACTCAATCGGTGCCATACACAAGACTGAGATATGCCTGCTTGTTAGAATAGACCAACAGCCTTTGCAATGGTGATGTTAAAAAGCTGTCCTTGGTACCGGGTCAGAAGCAGATCGAGCCAGTGACCTCTGTACCAGTACGGCAGGTGGCAACATACAGGGATGCCCACCTGGAAAAGCGACTCAGTCCGTACCATACATGAGACTGAGGGACGTCTGCTTGCTAGCAAGGACTAACAGCCTTCACAATGTTGATGCTAAAAGCTGTCCCCAAAACAGCATCAAGATACAATGGTAGGGACTGCAAGCAATCACAATCGAAGCGAGTAAGTCCAGTAGCTGCTTGTGTGCTAAACACCACGTTGCAGAAGGGCCTGCTCGTAGTATCTGTATAAAATAGAAAAACAAAAACAGTAAATGTAACAATTACAGAAATGATATAAAATAGATAAGCTCCAGCTGGAGCTATGAAGCCTGGGGGGAGAGCAAAGTCACACGACTTATGTTGCTGGATCCCTGGGAAGGAGAGACTTGAGCCGCTGGCTTCACAGGGCACAAGGCAGCAGCGGGACATAACAAGCAACAAACTGTACTGCACACAAATATGCGTAAACAGAAAAACTATTACAGCGATTAGTTTAATTATTACATTCATAAAATGTGAAATATATACAGATATAAGCAACAATACGTATCTGAACAAGGCTCTCCATCAGGTCAGTCTTGAAAGGAAAAATGACGCAGAGATCTGTGAGCGTAGTACTTGTATGCCCTCGGGAGAGGGGCCAGTCACAAGCTCGCTGAGCAGCTCTTTTATATCAATATTCAAGTTTCCGGTCTTTGGGAGGTAAATACCCATACATTAATGGTTACATTTCGTACTTGAAAGGGAACCAAGGCCACAAACGGAGTACTGTAATGTTGTTTGCTCAATGTGCCGGTTTCCCATTTTCTTCTATTCATGTTTGTATAGAGATCAGTAAATGCACTGCACTCTCCTCCTGCTGCCCAGGAAGACAGAGAGCCTTCACCTTCTTGGACTTCATATCCCAATCAACATGGGTAACAAATGCCATTCGACAGAGTTAGTTGAAAAAAACAACATTTAGGCAGAACTTCTATAGTTCAGTACTCCTCTTTGGTGGCTTGCTGTTTAAATGTACATGCACACCTTGGCAAGGTCATAGTTTGCTTGAATTGTGCATGCTATACAGAACATTATGTATGTGTAAAATAAATGCTGTAAACCTGAACCAACCACTCTCTTGTATTACTGTTGTAGCAATCCAAAAGAATGGTTGGTTCAGTCTTACGATCTATATCATAAGTAAATTTCCACACACAGAAACATGCTCCGAACATAAAGGAGTAAATTACCAGGTCTCCCTGCTTCAATCTATTAAGCAGAAGAATCTCCCATGTAAATTTAGCTACTTTTATGTGGGCCAATAAAAATGTATGTATTACTGTTGTAGCAATCCAAAAGGATGGTTGGTTCAGTCTTACGATCTATATCATAAGTAAATTTCCACACACAGAAACATGCTCCGAACATAAAGGAGTAAATTACCAGGTCTCCCTGCTTCAATCTATTAAGCAGAAGAATCTCCCATGTAAATTTAGCTACTTTTATGTGGGCCAATAAAAATGCATTAAAAGATTAGTTTACTGTTGACGAGAGGACAGACTGATTAATAATGAAGCAGCGTTTTAAACTGGAGCGGGCCTCCTTGATATCTTTCAGTTTTTGTCGAGACTGAAATAGAACCAAGGGGGATAAGAGATAACAAAAGACTGAAAGCTTCTGTCACACACCAAGACAGACAGGGTCTTCTCTGGTTACCCACGTCACACAGCACTCTTTCAGTTGTGGGTTCAGAGTGAGCTGGAATTGTTCATTGTATTGATGTTTAATGGATCAGCGTTTTCTCTTCTCCGCATAATGGTCAGGCTTTGTGCTAAAGAAGAAGACGAGCCCAGGTCAAGGTCGAGGTCAGGTCAGGTCAAATGCAGGCTACACAGATGACACCAAAACATCTCCAATTGCATCTTGATGCAATCTGTTTGAACCAGCTGTCAAAAATGGTATATTAACTGGTATATCTACATACACAGTGGTTGCCAACAGAGTATGAAGCAAATATCACATTCACCAATAAGTGTTCCGTCTTCGTCATCCCAAAAAGTAACATGACCCTAATATGGCAGCCATATCAAGTCAGACGTAAAAGCAATATGCCGTATTACTTCAATTTGGCACTGCCCTCTAAATAAAGACGCCCTCGTATTGACGCCACAGTCATATAAATCAGCTTTATAATAGAGGCCGCCCTCGAATAAAAGCCGCTATCAATAGAGAAACAAAGGTATTTTTTCTCCACCCTACTAAAAACACACACACACACACACACACACACACAGTAAACAAATAAATGGGCAACACTGACTATGTACATGTAACGCCAACCGAAGAGACGGAAGCCTCAATCTAGCACGTACATTACAAACTAATGCACACACACACACATAGTAAGCACATTTTATTTTATGGTACAGTTCTGAAAGAAAATCCAAGATAAACTACTTACAAGACAGAGGTCCTTCAGAAGTTATAGGTGGTTTTGTTGTTTTGTTAAATTGTAATTCCCGTACACAATAAAAACAATGTGCTTACTATCTATGATAAGATTAAGTTTCAATTTCTCTTGCAGAGAAATTACAAACAAGTACATTACAGTGAGGAAAAAAAATAATGAGTAGTATATATTGAGTTTACACAGAAATCAAGCTGATATTCTGAGGTAATTTTTGGTGCAGAAAAACACCTAGGTCACATTCTTGGACTAAACTGCCACATCAACATTGTCCCGCCCCTTAACAACCAATACACACTGGTGATACGTTAGTACAGTACTCCCTGACCTCCCAACTCCCACCTAATAGGCTCTCGTTAACTGTCAGTAAACGTACTGTATTCAAGCCAGTGCTGCAGATCGGAGCCTCTCACGTGCCACTTCTAAAATGCCTTAAATCATGTAATAAAATATTGCAGAGTTTGTAAAGCATAGTATTATTAATAAAGGCCGCCTTCGTATAATCACTGCCCTCGTTTAAGGGCCGCAGTCATTTTGATCAATTTTAAATAAATGCTGCGGCACCAAATCGAAGTAATACAGTATTTATCTTGCAAGGATTATATAAGTGGACTGTTAGTTCCCGTAACACTGAAAATATTAAATTGTGAGCTGAAATTGTTTATCAGTTTGTAGAAGCTGTGCCACTGTCATGGATATGCTTAATAATAATCATAAATCACAATCATAGTAAATCATGAGAGGTATTTAAAGCAACACGATTGTAAAAAGCTTTGTCCTTGTATTTAAGTGCAGTGTCAGGGTTGAAGGTGCCCTCTGTAAAAGTAATATTGAGATGCATAATCTTGTTACCAATAATCCCCCGGAGAGGGAAGAAAGGTAATGCATCTCCCAATCCTAGATCACAATATCTGGCTAACTCAATCTAGCAAGGTTACAATACGAATATTAAAAGCTAAAGGCAGCCCACGTTACATAATCTGTATATAGAGCACAGCACTGTATGCAACTATTGGATCTGATGCATGTGTGTCTCATAAGGTACACTACAACCTATCGTCAATGTAATCCAGGCCTGCATTCTTTAATGAGGGACATGGAGAGTATATTGTGACACTGTGAGACAATGCTCTACCAGGAACCTGGTACTCAATGGCAGTTTGCAATGCACTTAGTTAACCTAGTATTATGAACCGGTATGCACCTTTTCATATATATATCCAACAAGTCTTCATAGAAATACAAACATTAGAATTATTATGAAGTACAGATTGGACAAATTTGTATTAGTTACATGCATACAACTGGGCGGATTGCAGTCCGCACGTATCACTGAATTCTGCAAAAAGATATCTACTACTGGTAATGTCAGAACATTGAATAGGAAATTTAAAATAAAAAAAACTGTCAGTGCATAGAGATGCAAGAAATTGATCCATGGTCAATACCGGGTACTATACAAGCAGTGAAATGCATTTTAAAGCATCTCTCCAGCTGGCTAGTTGGAAGTCAGGACCTATTGTATGGTATTAGCAGCTACTAATTACACAGCATTACAGAAAATGACCTACTACAAAATCACAAGATGACCACTTTTACACAGCCACATGTTAAACTTATTTTTCAAGATATGCGTTTGGTTTTGCAGGGTAAAAGGAGTTAGCCTTCCAAGCCTTAGGTTTAGGTTTCAGTCAGTGCTTTGAAAATCTGACCTGTGATTGGTTAAAAACTCATAGGAGCAAAAATAGATTGAACTATTGTCCTCACATCCAACCTGGCCTCTTATCATTTTGACTGACTCATATATTAAATTTATACTGCAGACTCAACTCGCAGTGGAAAATTAAATACCCACCAGGAAGACTATGGTTACCTCCAGGGTGCAATGCCCTCAGCCTGTCACGAACAACAGTCTTCCTTAGGGAGAATAACTTTCCACTACAGAAATAGTCTAAGTTTTACATCAATAGTTCATTTGGCATGTACATAATGTTATTTACATTTTAAACAGTGAGCAGATAGGTTTGTTGATTGTTTGAGTAGTACTGTTCATTGGGATAACAAAATACTGAGCTTAAGTCAAGTGATTTCATAAAAACACCAGGTGCTCACTGTTTGGTACTGTTTGAGTTGAGTTAAAATTGCCACAATGAGTTGATTAATCTGTATAAGTAGCCATTTGAAAAGACATGACTAATTAATGCAAGAACAGTGAAAGATGTGACCATGCCTTGCTTGAGTAATGAAGATCGCCTGGTTGCTATCAATCAATCTATTTTATATAGCGCCTTTCATAGTGGACCACCATCACAAAGCGCTTTACAAGATGCACTAACATCAGCTATTGGCATGGTTGAAGGTGGCCTTTCTAAGAGAAGTTACCCGAAGAATGAGATGTTCTGCTTCAACAATCAGCAGACTAGTCCAGAAAAACCAGAGGACCAGCTGTGTGAGGGACAGGCCACGTCCTGGAAGGCAGAGGGTCACCACACCAGCCCAGGACCATCAGATCTGGCTGATCCATCTGTGTAATCGTTTTCAGGCTAGAGCACGAGAAATTCCAAGAAGAAATAACCCGCGTATCAGCAGAAGGACTGTAGCTCGCCACCTGCATGAAAATGATTCGCATGCTCGGTGGCCATTCACGGCAGAGAGAGTGGTGGAGTGTTTTATTCACTGACAGATGCCATTTTGCCCTTCACAGACCTGACGGAAGGCAACGTGTGTGGAGACAATGTGGTGAGCGTTATGCTGACTGTTGCATTGTTCAAGCCAACCGGTGGGGCGGTGGAAGTGTGATGATGTGGGGTGAAATCTCCTTTAACTGAAGAACGACTTTGGTGCAGATTGAGGGCAACCTTACTGCTCAGTGATACATTGACTAAGTCCTTGAGGCAACAGTTTTTCCATTCCTGCAAGCCAATCCAGAAGTGTCAATTTTCCAGCAGGACAATGCAAGACCACACAGTGCTAGAATTACAATTGCACAACTTCAAGAAAACAATGTTGAGGTCTTGCTATGGCCAGCTTTTTCTCCTGATATGAGTCCAATAGAACATCTATGGGATCAAATCACCAGTGCCATCCACAGGAGACAAATGATTCTTTGGTCTGTATTTTTGTTCACATTTTCTGTGATTCTGTTTGATAGCTACATTTAAAATATTTGATTAAACCCATTAGACCCGAGTGTTGTGTTGCTTTCGTCACAGTCAAGACTTCTATCAGGTGAGGTAATACCGGCATAAACCATGGAGGTCATTCATTTTTGTTTTTAATTCATAACATATAAAGAAGATAGTGTGTAGATGTATTCAGGGCTTGAAACTTGTGTTAGATCTACACCTACTCCTGGGTTTCAGAACTCGCTAGGTCTATTACTGAATTGACCAGGTACCAGGAGTTTTAACTCTGATCTGAACTGATCACAATATTTAAAGCATGAATAAATCACATAATTGTTCATGCAGCAAATGAACAATTTTTTAAACTCCTGGCTCCTGATCATTTAAATAATATACTTAACTGAAGGTAGTTCTGAAGACCAGGACTAGGTTTAAGGCAAGTGCAAGTTTCAAGCCATGTCTATTAATGCAAAATTGTAATTAGTGAACCTTAAGTTCATATAATTGTTACCAATAGCAATGCACTGTGGTGAATTTTAGGTTTCTTTTTATAAGCATGTCACTAGAACGCAGCTACAAGAGTTTTGTTCACAAATGTTGTGAAACTTTGTCCCAGATATTTTCACTCACATTCAAATTTTATTATGAACTTTAATACAGTAAATACATTGTACTGATCCCATTCAGGATCACACTTACTACAAATAACACAAGCTTTTCAGAGCCATTAAAAAGCTATGTGAAATGTTTACTAAAAGCAAGTGGAAATTTCTTCTTTTCAATCGCTAGAGGAAAATGTTCAAATAAAACTCACTAAACACCAGATGCCAGCTACGCATACTCTGATACAGTCACAAAAGCAGCCTCGTTGCCAGGGGTGTTTTTCAAAAATTGTCACCCACATCGATAGATTTATTTTATTTGTCAGGTTAAATGGCCCTTTTAAACAACTGAAACACCACATCAAAAAATGCCAACTTAATCAGGTTTTTTTCAAGGGCTCAAACAAAAGTACTATTCTGGAAAATCTAACTTTTGGCATGTACTTATTGCCCCCCCAATTTCCGTTCATGTCATTAGTGATGCAACTGCTGTGAAGAAATAATTAAGGTAAAGTGACCTGCCTCCTCCCTGTTACACAAACCAAATGGATTAAACCTGACAGTTTTGCAATTTGTTTTATTTTCCTGACTGGAGTACTGTTGCTCCAATAGTTAATACCATTTTTCTCTAAATCTATGTTTACTTCGCTTTGAGCTTGTCTGGAGAATCCTAAGTGCCTGGACCAAACAGCCTTCCTCATTCCGTTAATCACGGGACTACGTGACCTTTCAACTACCTCACATACTCCGTCTTTATGAATGTAGAGTAGGTGGGGATAGCACAGTTGAAACATCACACATGATTTGAATTGGGAAGGTTCTTTTCGTCACATAAGTTATGGTTCTCCAGACAAGCTCAAAGCCAAGTAAAGGCAGACTTGGAGAGAAATGACAATTCAATTAGGGAGACACATAACCCAGCACCACTACTGAAAATGTATAAAATGCTATTAGAAACGGCATCTGAAGATACCTAATCCTTAAACCTGATTTTTTGCTTTGAAAACACCATATCTGGAAAGATCTCCTGAACCCTTTGCTGCATGTTAGAAGCAACAAAGCTTTTCCTGTGCATTGAATGTCCATGAAGTACTTACCCTTCTAACCTGACGTCAGGTAAAGACCTGTTAAGAGCGATCATCTCACTGGCCACAAGGTTGAACTGATTGATTTTAAACATCTCCTTCATTTTCTCCTGGTTATCTTTCGGGATCACTACAGGCTTGCCCATCTCCCCTGGGCCTTCCTGAGGCTTCTGGATCACCACTAGAGCAAGACACAATCAAGGAGAAATGTCAGAGCACACAGTCTCATTTATCAATGAGAGCAAAACATGAGCTTCAGTCCACTACACCTGCTAGGGAGACGCTGCATTTCAGTTTTAATCTCTGAAAAACAACTCTGTTGTTAGATAGCCCCCTGTAGAGTGCAAAACATGACCTGCTAAAAGCCACAACACACAAAGCTCAAATCGTGAAGCAGTTTATATCAGTCAATGGCAAATGGAGTTAATGGCTTCTACTGTACCAACAAACACGCCAGTCATTGTTTACACCACCATGCGAGAAGAGAACCCCAAATATTAGCAGCAGTTTAAAGTCTAATAAAATAGCTCATTTCAATGGCTTAGTTTACAGGTGTGTTTTTACATTTCTGTCTCGTGAAATAAACATGGTAACTTTTTACATTTCCATGTGAAGCCTTTCATTTTCCTGGGAACATCCACTTTCCCCCCAATGTTATGCAAATGCATGAAGAAGGTGGAGGGGTTGATATTTAAAATTAGCCATGTGTAAGGCCCAGTTCGATTCCCATGCAATTTAGCAGGAAACAATATTGCTTCCATGTGTAGAGGTGGTTACACGAGAGACTCTCCCGAGGAAATCCATGTGACATTGTGTTTGACGTAAATGGTATTAAAGCTCTGATTTGATGATGGATCGTTCCTGCTTTTTTAATACTTTGTTTTAGTGTTGTCGCCCACACTACTTTTCACACATCATCTGCGGTGTGGCCATATCTTTACTAACAATAAACTGGGCCAAATCCGAGTGGTTGTTGAATAAGCCTTTGACTATTGAAAGGGAGGTGGTGGATACTGCTAAAGCAAACTGAAGTGAATCACGAGCTTGCTCCCCAAATTATTACTGCCTGCTGTATCCTGCACACTATGTCAGGACCTTAAGGAGGTATTCATGTATCAGAAGAGCTACCTCAGCCTGATATTAGGAGATGCAAATATAGCATCCTCACTTGTGCTGTAATTGTATGACTCCTTCTGCTAAATAAATGCATTGGAATACTGAGCAGTATTGTTGATTCCCAAGAAATAAGTTGTGAAAATTCCACACCATATTTTATTTTGAAAGTGGGTTAAACAATGTGTTGTGCATTGTATCAAGCTGCCTCATCACGTCCTCTTCCCTTATTATGGATATTAACACCCGAGTCTCTTCATCGCTCCAACAGACATAAGTGGAGGGTGGACACACGTTTTGCTCAAACATAACGAGGAGAAATTGCATGGGGGTATAGTTATACATACTTACACACAGTACTTAGTAGTACTTTACAATAAAGTCGTTTTGACAGTTGTTTGGAAAGCTATTTGCAAGTGTATTCTAGTACTGAACAGTAGATGTAACCACCTGAATTCACAAGCCCATGATGCAGTTTATCGAACATTTTTAGTAATACACTACAACGTTGTATATCCGACCCCCTGTGGACTGGGTGTATAGGCGGATATGTAAAAAAATCAGATTTGAGAACATCTATAGTAAAGCACTTACACATTCATAAATAGGTCAGTGAGCAAAAACATCAAGCAAACTGCTTTAAACACAGGGAAATGATTTGCTTTAAAAGTAAGCAAATGTAAACAATTATGCTACAAATACAGTGTTGCTATGCAGTTTACTATAAGCCATTTCCACACAAAGCTTTTCTTTTTTCTTTTTTTTAAATACAAAACAAAAACGGTAAAATGTACAGTAACTTGCAACTGATGGCTTCTTTATTAACTCTAGAAGTCCTTGCTTCCCTGGTTCTGCTTTAATATCTCTGTCACAGTACTTTGCGCTCTTTTTAGACATTGCCAACAGCCGATAAGCAGCTTCAGCTATTTTAACGGCCAGTAAGCATTGGTTTTATGAAGCTTGCTTTTTTTAAATTCAAATACATTTAAAAGCTACAACAATATCTGCCTGTGCAGACGCACACTGTTTGAGCAATACAGACGGGAGGAATAAAAATAAATAAAAACAACGTCAAGGATTTCAGTAATTTTTCAAGGTATGTCTCAGAGAGGTGGATAATGTGCAGAAGTGTCTTTGAATTTCTGTAGCGTTTACAAACTGCCAAACATACATTATTTTAACCCTTTGCGGTCCTATGTGAGACCAGGTCCGACATTACAATTTGCCCTTTCCTGTCTGACATCAAAAAGATGTCAAGCACAGGTCTCTAGCCAAAAAAGCAGAGAAATCCTTTCAATGGCCGAGTGAGAGTGACAAGATAGCTGCTTCTGTATCCAGCGCTCAAAGATATTTGCAGAGCTTTTTTGAGATGTTATATTAATAAAATAATGACTTTGATCGCATTATTGAGGAGTTTGGTGATAAAACGACTGATCGGGACATGATTTATCAGTATGCACTACTATGAAGAGGTATGTGAAAAATACAGCGAACAAGGGGTGGGGCGGGGCTGGAGATGCAGTACTGAGTGTCCTGTTGATATGCAGTGCCTTTTAAACCTGTTTTACGTTGAATAAAATTACTTTTAAACAGCATGTGTAAAAATAAACAGCACGTGTGAAAATATATTGGCCCTGACGCCCCTGATGGTCACTGAATAAATGGACTGCTAAGGGTTAAGTGACAAAGTTGGGGTGACTGAGTATAAAGACAGCGATTATTATTTTATTTTTTGTGAATAGCTATACACATCCAAGAATAAAAGGAATACGCTTTTTTTACTATATCGTAAAATATGTATTCATAGTTGCTTGTCATTTTGTGAGATCATGTATAAAGGCTGTATGCCTTTAAAAAAAAAGGTGGGATATTAGCTGAAGATATACAAATGCTTGTAAGTGTAGAGAAGCACGGTAACCACAGTTTCGTGCAACAGTCGCTGTGGTGACCAAACACGTGTGAGTAGTACTGTTGTGTAAAAATGTAGCTTAACATGAACAGTTGCATTTAAGAAATTTAGAACAGCAAAAAATAAAAACACACATAAGGTTTGTATGTTAGACACGTGACAAAATGTAGTGATAATAAAGAAAATAATTTTAAAGAAGGGCTGTAATGCAGCAAAAAGCTAAATAATTAAACAAAAAAGGAAGTGAAAAGGTTAGTGTATCAAACTGAAAAAAAAAAACCTCTAAAATCCAACGTGATCTTTCATCAGTAAAGTCGCAGAGTGCCTAAATAAAAAAGCTTTGAGTCACCATGAACAGATTTATTTCATCTGTTGCATCTTCTTAGCAGCCACAATTATCCCAGGTAAACAGATTTAGTTTTCATTGTTTACCATCAGGATTTTAATGGTCATTTAATTGCGCAGCAGATTCACTTGTTAGATAACGAGCTGATAATATCTCAGCCAAGAAACATGTACAGTAATTTAAGACGTTCCCTTAACGAAAACAGTATGTTGCAGAGTCTTGGAAAACATTTCTCAAAACTAACAATTTTAAGGTGAAAGCAGAAGGCACAGAAATACTTGGGACTGTATTTTGGAAGTCTGCTCTTGGAAAAACACAAAACATTTAGTGAATTAAAAATGAAATGAACTGCAGCTTACTTGATTTCACAAAAAAAAAACACTGCCACTAAATTTAGCTCTCAAATAGTGCTAATGAAAATATCAAATGTATTCAAATGTGCTTGCTGTGATGTATTTAATATCAGTAAATAATAAAAGGAACTTAACTTTAAACTTGTTTTTACTGAAACATTAAAACAGTAACATGTAGTCATAAGAGCTGTCTGTTACATGCTCTCGATCAGGACTTCACTAACACTGAGCATGGGAGCTGCAGCATGCTGTTTCCCATATTACAAGTGGACACAATTAAAAGGTCCACACACATTTTCAGCCAGTCTTATGTTGCAGGGGCCTTGATGCTCAAAGTCAATTTTTCTTCTTGCTGATCTTGCCTTGCTGTGAGCAATGCTGAAATAAAGCTCATTCATTGCACTAATGGAGTATCTTATCTGACTCTACAATCAGACCACTACTAGTCTAGCACATGCTTAAACCATGCAGCAGAGTGCACCATTTTAATCTCCTTTTTTCAAAAACTTCCCAGTGGAAGTTTAAATAATTGATGTGGTTCACTTCTGCTAACAAGGGGGCCGCAGTTGTAGTAGTTATTTGCATTACGATTAGCAGGTCACTTGTGATCCCTTTGGTTCACAGCCGCAAGCAGCTGCGCAGCAACTTTTCAAAGCTGTGCTGGGCTGTGCAGGATCTGCACAGATTTCTACAAAGAATGTGCATCTCTACGATTCTGTCCAGAACTGTGCACAACAGCGGAAATCTGCAATACGTTAACAACGCCACCACTGTACTATTTTGCGACGAGAGAAGTGTGTTGTGCTGGGTGTGACTTATGCTGTGATGATACAATACGGTGACTTCTTTCTCTGAAAATCCATGTTGTCAGCAGTGAAACTCGCTAGATTTGTCGCTAGTCGTTTTCACACTGATTTTGTTGCTAGGGAAAATCGCTTAGTTGGCAACACTGCCTGCACAAACCTAGTTCGATTCTCTTAGTGGCAAATTCGTCACAGAAGTAAGTAAAACAAATGCTTCCAGGTAACGTTACCAAATTTGTTTTGCTATAGTAATACATTTGGTGGTGCTTTTTCTAAATGAAAGTAAATTCTCTCAAATTAACAAATGTTTAAAAGAAGATATATATATATATACACACACACACACACACACACACACAAGTATATATATATCAGTATCGTCCAACCCTAACGCCTATCTCTTTCACATGAAGGCACAGGGTTTAACACTGACTTTGAACACTTGTCAAGCGTCAGCATTTAAAAAACAAAACAAAAAAAAGATACATTTGCTTTTACTAGTAGCTAAATCAGTCTTTTCGTGTTTCGAATCTGTAATGTGCTATTCGAATAGTTTATTTTTGTGTAATCGTGTATTCAACTATACTGAACCATCCCTATTAACCAACTGCACCATACCCGCTATACTTTGTCTATTCAGCATTAACAGTCCCCACACCAACACAACTGTAAACGGGACAGCCTCAACAAATACTCCAATAACTAAACCCCGCAATATTAAAACTCAAGAGGCTCTGCTGTAAATAAAAGCGAAGTACACTTCAACCAAACAATCAATAAAAGCATTAAAAACACAAAACTCTTATCGAAGAATGTAGTCTGCACAGCCTGGCAGGAACAGGAAAGGAGAGCAGCTATCACTAAGAGGCAGACACACTCATTTAGGGGTGCTTTGGCTTGTTTTGCCAGTAAAGTGTAATTGCATAACAGCTGCTTCAAGTTTATGGCAATTTTATCTCCTCTCCGAAAGCCAGAGGCCCAGTAATTTAATATACTTTTTATTTCATCTTCCTAGTCCAAATTCTTTCAATAAACGACGCTGGAAAATAAAATGATAGCGAGACATGTGAACAACAGTAAATGCATTTTCTGCTTTAGAATTCAATCCACAAAAGCTAAATGAAGAAAATAATAAAAAAAAAAGAAAAAAGGACAGAAGACCTGAAAGAAAATACAAGAATTTTCATAAAACCATGGTTCATTTTCACTGTCCTGTATCCACTATGCATATATTTCTCCAATTAGTACATGACTATCTATTGTGATGGTGTTTCACATTTGGAAAAGGTTTTTTTTTTTTTTTTTTACCTTCTATTATTAAAAAGCATCAATCCCATGAAAAGTAACATTTGATCATACTGTGCATTAGGACAAACCCATCACCGCAAAAAAGCTCAGTCTACCATTAGCTTGATTTCAAACAATTCACAAAATATACAGTTTGAATTTAATGGCCCATCAGGTCTATAAGTGTTTCCTGTATATTGCTTTCCATAAAACAGTAAAATCACGAGAATTATTCAAGCTGGCAGCCAGAATAATACCAATCCCACAAGGTTTCAATTTTATCCAAGCTCCTTGGCGTCAATGAAACATTGTTCTTGTGGTTTTACATCAAGAAAACCCTGTTTACACATGAATAACACACAATAATGTGACAGAGTGCATTGTGTTTATTTATTATAAAAATAGGAGGTTAATTAACTTCTCTTAGGATCTTAGCTCCCTCCCCATCGCACAAAACACACACAAAAAAGTAGAATATAACTTGTAAGATTTGGGCTTTATTTAACAGTGAACACAATCAATCAATTAATGATTAACAAGGGCGGATCTAGCCTTGTAGCTTGACGGGTTCAATAAATTCTTCAAGATACGCAAAAGGTTCCCTTTGACCCCACCTCACCCCAACAAATGTTTAATATACTTTAGTAAATATTCCTTTCAGTGCAGTTTGGAACACATGTGCGAGTAAATTTAATTAACATACTGAAAGTACAACTATAATAAACAATACTTGGAGTTATTCAAATCTAAGAATAGCTTCTGCCATTCCCCCCCCCCCCCCAGTCTTTCTCTATATGTACAGGTGTTTTAGTTTGTTGCATCACAGATACAAAATCATTGTCAACTATTACTGCTGATGTGGAATTCTGATTTTTCTTGATATTTTTTCAGTTTTGTAACTGCTGAACACCAGATTTTTTAAATAACTTGTGTATAACCTGTGAAGTGTCTCTGCATTTCTTATTGTTTTTCGAATAAAATGCACACAATATTTACAGTAGGCTCCCATAAAACCCTGCAAAGACAAAATATATTTTTTCTTTTGTTCATTTTTCTTTTTTATTTTCTTTTTTAAACAGTGAAAAACATTTTACAGCTATTTTTCCTCATCTAACATCTTGCCCCACGATTGCTAACTGGAACACTGCTGCAGCACGGCGATCCTGGTACATGGATGGCTTTATTTATTTATTTTTTTGGGAGGGTAACATTCTTTCCCTGCATTACTCTCAGTAAAAAATAAATACATAAATTAATTAATACATAAACACAATGCCATGAGATGGAAGGTCTGTTTTATTTTAAAATAACAAAATAGTTGTACAAATAATCTCCTGTATAAGCATTTCATTTCTATCATTATAAACTTATTTGTCAATCTTCATGTTTTAATAGTTTCACAAATCCACGGATTGTGCATGTCCAATAAATAACTGACATCGCTTCTGTTCAAATCTAGTTTAAAAAAAAAAAAAAAAAATGTAAATGTGGTAAATGGCAAACGAGGTTAGCAACAATAAAAAAAAATTACCGGTACATTTTTTGCCAGAGAATCTTTCTTGAAATGCTTCTAAACAGAAACTTATGTGGCTCTCTAGAAATTACGCTGAGTGTTTTTATAGCAACAGAATGAACATAGGAAAAATAAAATAATAAATAAAAATAAATAAATAATTTGTCCAACGGGCAAGGTATAACGGCAAAACTTGTCCCTCACACAAATCTTTTGCGATCCTGCTTCGGCATTTAATACATGTATTTAGGAAAAGTCAAGAACGGACAATCGCGTGTCTCACACACACAGAGAAAGTGAAAGCAGTCAAAATGACTGCTGTGGCGGTTCTAGTGTTAAATCTACAGATTACCTTCTTTTGTTTCATGTTGTGTTTGGATTATATGGCAATATTATATAAAATGAAGCTGAATTTAGTACGATAGTTAAATTGTCAGGATTTGTCAGATTAATTCAAATGTTTTGCTTTGCGGCAAAATGTTGACTGTAATTAACAACCGTACTTCAGATAGAAATTACTTCTGTTAAAATATAGTTTTTTTTATTATTATTACAATGTTAAAGGGACATCTGATGCAGACGCACGCATATTTTCGATTGTCTTTTTTATTATAAAATCAGAAGTGTTCTAATTGTAATATAAGTTGTGCCTTTTTGTTTAATTATAATGCATAGCAGTGTTTTTAGTTATTGGATCTTTTATTAATACACTTTATCTTTCTAAACAAGGGATTTAGGAGAGTTCCCTAATAAACAAAGCTGAATTTCAAAACAGTAATTGTGTGAATAGTCATTGTTACAGCTGTGTATAATGGTACTTAAAGCAGGGTTCATTTAACCAACTGTTTCCATATCCTCCCTTACTCTGGTCCCACCGCAGTCGGATACACAGCGGACTACTTTATTTAAAGGTTTCTTTCTGTGTTCCAATTTAGCCTTGCACGACTACTGATATGGTGCAGCTTTAAGATTTTAGGTTGTGTTGAAGAAACGCAAGTTAAGCTGCCACATTTGGCCACCAAAGAAAACCAAATATAAAAATCAAGGCAAAAAATAAAAACCCAGATACCAAAAGAAAAAAAAGAAAAAAGCTGTCCACAAAAGAGCACTTTGCACTGCCCATTCATTATTTGCTAAAAACTTTTCTTTCTTTTTTTTTCATGGTCAAATATTCTTTAAAAAAGCATATATGCTAATTCATACTATATTACAACAATAATTTTATAACAAATAAAAATCCAGAATAAACCTGGTACACCATAAAAACACAGTGGAATGTGTGTTATTTATTTCCCACGTAATTTATGTATTGGTTTTCATTGTAGGCTGTCTTTTTGAGAGGGCACTGATAAGATTCTGTTACATGAAGAATCCGAACATGGCCATTTCAAATAGTATTTGCTCCAGCATTATATATAAGTTCCATGCAAGGAATAAGAACAAGGCACGAATGCTCAGAAACTAAAACAGGCTTATATGATATGAATATTCAGATATGAATCAATACTCTTTAAAGTGTTGCTAATGGTGTCAAGGCCATTTTCATTGAAGGCACAGCTTTCAGGAAGTCAAGGACAACCAGTGAAAGTTGCAGAGAGAGAGAGAGAGAGATAGATGGACAGACACTTCCATGACAGATAAAGTTTTCCTACATAACTGTTTCCTCTTGGAATAATTTGCTTTATAGCTTAAAGTAAACCAGTGTGCACCAAGATTGTTCGTCTCAAGTGATCCCAGCTATAGTAATATATCTAAATAATAAATAATGTATACTGCAGCATTAAGCTACACTGAATTTCATGCATTGTAGTCAGCAGATACTGTGACCTGTAGAATTAAACAAGGCTAATTTACATTCCAAAACCAGCTAAACACCATACAAAAATATAAATAAATAAATACATAAACAGAACACTGTTAAAGTAATCCCAATACACATTTTTATTCACACATCATGGGGCAAAAAATAAATAAATCAGCTTTTCACAACATGTACCCTCCAGCAAAGGTAAAGTGACCTCATTCTAAAGCAATCTGGATTCCAAAGCAATACCTCGGTCTTCCTTTTCTGGCTCATTAGAAAAGAAAAGCTGCTTGTGTGTCTCTCACCTTCGCGGCCAGGCAGGCCTCTCTCCTTCTTCTCCTCGCATTTGTTGCACTCGCTGAAGTAGAGCAGGATGAACATGTCCAGCATGACCCAGACCAGCGAGGTGGCCAGCACCACCTTGCAGTAGGCAAACTTTCTCATGGCACTGCGTGAGAGGCAAGAAGGACGTGCAGACTGGACACGGGAGGGATGGAGCTCCTCAAAGGAGGGCAAGGAGAGGCTGCAGACTACCAGACCTGAGAGAGAGCGAGAGAAAGAGAAAGGAGAAAGGAGAGAAAAAGAAAGAGCGAGAGGAAGGAGAGAAATAAAGGAGAGAGAAAAAGAAAGACAGAGAGAGTGTTTTACAACTCATGAATTATTCACTTAAACACTGCAGAGGGTGATTTCTAGCCTCTCTATCTGAATCAGTATTTACTTCACATGACTGCATAGTTGAAATTATCAATTCTTTTGCTGGTTTCTGCATCTATTTGTAATTGCAGTTGTTCTGGCATTTTAAATCCCAGGTGGTTTATTGGATTCGATTAAAAGGAACCGCCACAACTGGAAGTGTAAATTAGCCTAATTAACATACTACTGTCCTGCAGCACTCTGCACCTACAGGATTGATTGACTTGTAGTTTTCTAATTTACAAAGGATTATGATATTTGAGCTATCACAGCACAGACTATTTGACATATCTGATAGTTGCAAGGAAGCGTCACAGTTGATTAATGATTAGTACATGCATAAATACAAACATAAAAAACAAATGCGAATCAGAAATCAGAACTGCAGTATATTTTATGTAAATTGGTTTAACAGTACAGAGAATGGTGCAAAGAAGAAAAAAAAAAAACACCTATTATTTTTCTAAAGGCTTTCAAAATGAATTAACTAATGCTCCCGAGAACGCTAATCAGATCAGGGATGGCTATAATTATGTTCCAAATCAACTCATTTAGCTGCCTTTGAAAGTGCCTTCACAAGAGAGATGCTGGGGTTTCCATCAGGGGGTCCTAGCACTTTTCTTTCTTTAAAGGATTATTTATCACATTAAGAAGAATTACAAAGCAAAACTCATTGAAGGCTTGCATTCCTTTTGTGAAAAAAAAAAAAAATCAATAAAAACAAACATTTCTTTAAGGGTTTTTTGTTTTGTTGGATTTAAGCCAATGTATGGTATCCAGAGATTTATTAACTGCTGTTTACCTTAAAAGTAGCACCTCATTAGTGCAAAGCATATTTATTTTATCTCTCCCAAATGGCTGTTACAATGTATTGCCTTTATTCAAGAAGTTCTGTAATCTCTACATGGAGTCATTGAGATTCCTGGTTAAGGTGGAAGGACAGTGAACATGATGAAGGGTTGAAATAAATATTAGTTTAAAAAGTACTATGAAAATGCTCAAGTATGTCTGTGTAGGCTGTGTTGAAATATGGATAGGCGAGTCAGGAGAGGGCACTTTGACTGTGCCGAGAACATCTTGTGATATTTTAAGATGAATATACGTTCTGCTGCAAGGACACACTATTGTGTCTTCTTTGTGCATTACTATAAAAAGCTGTGCCTTGTAACTACGTGTCAGAGAAGCATCAACAGATTGACTGAACTGTTGTCTCTCCAGAACTCTGCTTAACAAAACTGCTGCTTCATATCAACTCTGAGAATCTTTATTTAAAATGTACAATGACATATAATACATTAATAAAACAGTACAAAGTGCTGTCCAGAAGTGTGATCTTTACTGTGTTAATGTCACCCCTTTGGGTGTAAAATGTGAATATATATATATATATATATATATATATATATATATATATAGACACACACACATACACAAAAAACTGAACAGCCACACCCTGAATTAAACTAATTTCAAGTTTTTCCTTCAAAGGGAGTTTGCTCCTTTTAGACCAAATCCTTTTAATGAAGTATTTCTTGTTTTAGCAAGATCAATAATACATTGTTTAAATGTTCTGAGGAATTGTCTCCCTGTATTAGCGATTCACTTCTACTTTCCATTATACAGTAGGTACTGCTGTTGTAGTTCATTAGAAAAATCAAATATACTCCATTTAAGTCCCATCATTGAAGTCATGACATACTAAGTGCACCAGTAGACCACCAAGAACACATCAATTGATAGGCATTTATAATGAAAAAATCATTTAAGCCTAATTATAAATCACATATGAGAAATCAGCCAATCACTTAAAGATTTGTCAGAATTCCAGTACAATCTTGTTTTTCAATGATTTATAATAAGTTAATACTGTACATGTCTAGGGAATATTGTGTGTATTATACCAACAATCGTTTTGCACAGGTTGAGCAGAGTGCTTAGCCATTCTTTAATAAATGTATTTATACCACCTGTACAGTACTAGAATGATTCACTTTACCAAACTATTATACAGTCCAGTGTTTGTATTTGTTAATTCTGTATATGCACAAAAAGGGAGAAAAACAAAAACATTACCGAATGGGTATTTGCCTCAAAAAGATCAGAATCCTGAATACTTTATACAAAGCTGCTCTTTGATCCTGTGACCCCGCCCCAGAGGAATCAAAAGTACTACTGTCACAGATCTCAGGGTTGTTTTTCCTTCAAGCATGCTGCGAAAAATGCATGCAGCGACCTTGAAGGTTAATGGTTACGTTTTTATTTCAGGCAACCAGGGTTATAATAATAACCGAATGTTCCATTTCAAGTATGAAACATAACCACTACTGAACGGGTGAGTATACCCAAGCCATCGCAAGGGCAGTATTGCAGACCGACTATAATGCTGCAAGGCTAAGCCGAGGCTGCCTTATGCGTTACCACTCGGGACCCCAATAACAAGTAGCTAGGGCTAAAAAATTGAGGGAGAAACTCACCTCTGTGCCTGTGTTGTAAGGGTTGACTGAGAAGCCGCACTGAACACTAGTTCCAAAACCAGGATTTTGAGGATCCATGACATTAAGTCTGTAGAACCTAGTGAAGGCGTAAGGAGTAGCCCACACCATTGCATAGCAAATGTCTCCGACAGATGCACCCTGGAATAAAGCCCACGAAGTTACCATGCCGCTGGTGGAGTGGGCACTGAGCTTTTCTGGAGGGGGGGAGGAAGTTGGTCGTCTCAAAGGCAGTCCTGACCGTGTCTGCTATCCATTTGGACAACCTCTGCTTAGACAGGGCTTGATAATGGGACTTGGCTCCACAGCAGACAAATTGTTCAGACTCCCTCCAGCTTTTCGTCATGTCAGCGTAGTACACCAGGAGCTGTCACAATCTGTCAGACTGGAAAGGAGATGGATGGAAAGCCTCCAGTTCCACAAACCGGTTGACATGGAATGCGAAGATAGTCTTCAGCAAAAAGGCAGGATTGGTACGGACCATGACGTTTGTACAGGCTTTTGCAATACAGAATACCTGCATCTCACTCACCTGTTTTGCAGAGGTGACAGCAAACAAGAAAGCTGCTTTAAAATGATACAAATTTCAGCTCAGCTGAATGCAGGGGCTCAATGCAAGCGTCACAAGTGCATTAAGCACCACGTTTATCCTCCAGTGAGGAACAATGTTCTTCACTGGTGGCCGAAGCCAGCAAGCCCCTTTCAAAAATTTCCCCTCATCAAATAGTTCAGGCAAAAATTGTAGTATTACTGCCATGGGTCAAACCCACAAGGCAGACACCTCGTCTGAAACACACCCTACTTATACCCATACTGAGAACACGTGGATGCTCCCCTGGCATTTTGTAGGGTGTCAATAACCCTATTAGACAGACCTAGATGGCTCAAAATGCAGCCGTTCAGGGGCCAGACCCAGAGCTGCAGACTCAATGGGACTAGATGCCATAAGGTCCCCTGTGACTGAATGAGCAGGTCGTGGTGCGTCGGCGGTCTCCACAGCTGGCTGCACAGGAGCTACGTGGGTTGAAAACCAGTGTCCTGGGCTAAAGGAGCACCTTGGTCTGGTCCTGCCTGATTTTCTCCAGACACAGCAGGAGCAGGGCGAGGAAACTGTTATGCCAGAGCATCTATTCCCAATAAATACATACCGAGCACTGACATAAGAGCTGCACAGCACAGATGGCAGAATAAACAGTGTGTTGTCAGAACTTTCCACTTAGTTTTTGAAAAATTTATGAGTTACTACAACTGTGATCAATGCAATCAAACCACATTTTATTTCACCAACTCACAAGATTATAAAGACAGTAAGGATTTTGTGTGTAGTTTGGATAAAGAACCCCTCCTGTTAGATTGTATTCCAGGGTTTGATGTTTTACTGTAACTGCGGGGTATCAATTATACTCAAAAGAAAACGATTGTAGAATTTCTTTGACTGAATTTTGGAGAAATGCAGAAGAACCATTTCCCAATTTAGCAAGAAAGGCTAATATATTTGTCAGTTGTTACCAATTCTGTGGCTGCTGAAAGAAGTGTTTCTTCATATGGACACATTTTCACAGAGCAACGTCAGTCCATGCTTAAGTTTAATAGTAAAAAATAATGCACAAGAACTGAGAATGGATTTTCTTTTGTCTTTCATCCAAACATAAGTAACACTTATGGTCTTCTTATGAACAATTTAATAATAATAATAATAATAATAATAATAATAATAATAATAATAATAATAATATTTTCAAAGAGCAAAAGAGCAAAACAAAACCACTTTGGTGATTTTTACATATATATATATAAATTTATTTACATGTTATAGAATGTACAATATTAAATGATAGATTAGAAGATCAGTGGCAGAGTCACAGAAAATTGTGAATAAACTTATTAAATATTTAGAAAAGACAACTATATATTTAAATAAACACAGGTTTATTTATTTTTAATTAGTAATTATATATATTTTTTTTTTTTTTTTTACAAAATGATTTGCGTAAAAAATGTACTGGTAAATTAAAAACTATAATGTATTTACACTTATGAGTTCTCTGAAACAATATTGAAAAAACTTCCTTTCAAAACCCTGTTATACGTATTCACAGAGATGTAAGGGTTAAACAAATATCAGTAGCCACCTAGAGTGTTCTGTTTATTAATAATATGTACTTTGTTGTAATGGTATGACCGATTCAAATGAGTAACGTAGCATAATGAGATGATTGTTTAATGACTGCTCATTACGTGGCTTACTGGGGAGGCTATATCGACATCTTGGGACTGTAGGATTAAATTACAGGTTAAAAAAACAAAGTCGTGAAAAACGCAGGGAACTAGTTATGTGGCATGTTTAACACACACTGCAACTCTCACTGTAGCAAAACATTATACAAAATGGAAGAGGGCCAGGTAGCAGAGTGAAATATGCATTTTCTTCACCACACATTCTCCTATATTGCTGTGTCCTATGTTCTACTCTACATATTATTGCAGCAATCTCTGTGCAATCTCAGACACATTTGTTTTTATATTTTTATTTGCATTTCTTGGGGTAAAAAAAAAGCTGTGCAACAGATAAGAGCTGCAGCAATGACAGGGTGATCTTTACATCTATGATAACCAGCCTGCTACACTGTACTATAAACCTCAGCACTCTACTACTGTATCAATGCACTTTCAGCTGGGATTAACAAAGCATGCAGGGGTGTTAGAATGTCACTCGCAAGTCGGACATCTTGGGGGAAGTGCGTTAGCTGCAAGGGCTCTGAGCATTTTAAAATAAATAGCTTTCTATAAATTACCACATATGTTTGTAACTAGTGTGACTATGCCTATCAAGGTTATGGAAATCAAACATCTAACAGTGCCTGGGTGTACTTCTGTATGTAAAAATATCAAAAACATGGAGGGTAATATTTTAATGATGTACTGTACTAATGAGATATTAAAATATAGGTATTTAGTTCCACCCTGAGGCAAAGTGGCTGGTGATTGTCAACAGATTTAGAGGTGATGCGGTGCAGGAGTAATCACAGACGATTGTAATCCGTTTGGAAAAGATTTTATTTTAATCCGGGTCTGGTGACCAAAAAGAAAATGCTCCGGCAATACACAACAATGTGTAATGCGCGGAGCCAAATAAACGGGTTTACAGTCCCAAACAATAAGTGTTATCCGCCCAACAATACTAAAACACGGTCACCAGTCCAGGGTGTGTGTAGTAGTGCTCGTGGTGGGTGATAATAGGCTATTTTGTGACAGTTCGTGAAGTGCAGTTCCGTCTTGTGCTGGCCCAAAAGACACAGCTCCGGAACATGTTTAGCCTTCTGGTGGTTCAACAAACAAGGCAATTACACGCAAATCAAAAAACGCACAGAATATTCTTTTCACAATAATGTTTCTCCGGCAGTGTGGCAAAGTGCCCGCCCCTGTGTGTATTTTGTGTTGTGTGTTAATGTTGGTGTATAGTCATTGGTACACGGGATATAAACGGGTCTGCGTAACACGAGTGTTTAAAATGTATATTTGTATTTAGGCACGAGGATTGCACAGCACTTCACGTGCAAGTAAAATGTAATAATATGTGAGCAAGGGGAATTGCACTTTATTAATTCACGTGCAGTTGTACCGCGACTCCAATTAAATGATTGATTAGCAATCATGTCTCGGTACAGCTGCATAAAAGCTGCATGTTTTCACTCATCCGGGGTTGTGTGTTCGGTGAGTCAGAACAGGATTGGAGACGGAGGCAATAAATAATAAAATAATAACGTAAAGTTAAAATATCCGCTCACCATGTTTTGTGTAGTGTTAGTCCGTTTTGTTTGTCTCTCTTGTTTTGGCGAATGTGCCGTGTCCTGTGTTTGTTACAACCGTTCATTTTCTGGCTGTCTGTTCATTTATTAAATGCTGAGCGAAATCATTCGCTCAGCTCCACCAAACTCCACCTCTCTCTGTCGTTTAGTTCCTGTTTCTGGTCTGACGTCACCCACTGCAGCCGTCTTTGTGACAGGCAGTTACAACTGCGGCTCTCTCAGTCCTTCCAGGTATACGCACACAACCCAAGCGAAGGAAAAGATTACCGATTCTCTGGCCCCTTTATGCCATTACGCATGACCCCTTAGTAAACGATTGCAGCTGCTTATATTGCTTGCAGCTGCTACCTCGTTTACCCTCCAGGTCAATATGTTCCTGCAATGGAGTCTCTCCTTCATCCAGGCTGACCGACTTCCCAACCCTGGAAATGAACTGTCAGGCCAGCCCGTTTCAAGACTTTCCCTTTCACTATTTTGTGCCCTCACAGATTGGGAGGGAGATAGATTTCCAACCAGAACTCATATTTCTGTCACACACCCCCATTTAAATCAACTGAATATGTACTGCTGTACAGAAAATGAAGCAGAAGTACAACTACAAATATTATCTAGATTTATTGTGCAGCTGGAAGGCAGCAGAGTGACGTTCTCCTTTGTCTAGATGTGTTATGTTGTTTTCTTTCCTCTTAAATCACACCCAGTGACTAAGCCCTACAGTGCATGCTGCTTTGCCCTGCAATGACATACGTACATAAACAACTGCTGTTAAGGAAGGATCCCACGACAGTGTAATGCAATGAGATACCTGCAAACCAGGGGTGCTAGGGCCATTATATTTTAGAAACTTTTTCGCCCAGCACTGGAAAAATATTAAGTGGCCAGCAGCCAATATCCTGACCACTCTGCAAATATTAAGACAGCAGGCAGCAAGCTTCCAGCCAGAATTGCGCTTTGAATTCGACGAAGTGCTGTGTTCCTGTAGAGATGATTCAGTTGTACCCTGCAGGCTTCACTAAAACAATGCCTGGAGGGTAAAGCCAAGTTCAGTCACACATCTGGTAATCTTTTTTGGAACCAGGTCAGTATTTGGAAAAGTCATGATGGTCTAGTTCAGTGCAAGTCTGTTTTTTCACTCCACAGAATTTTTGCATTCAAGTTTAAATCCATCAAAGGGCCCCCACTATGCAGGCATGGTTGACGCAACTAAAACAATTACTCCTACAGCAGTATTCTTTGATTGCTTTGGTATTTATTCCACTCTACTAATAGTGCAGCACACAAAATACGAAGGAGCAGCAAGTGGTCTATCTAAAACACAAATTGCTAGGCAGACCGACATTAAAAGACCTAGGATCAAAGAACTTCCTCATATGCAAGGAGTGCATTTTTTATTTTTTTTTAAATTTTTACTGGATCCCAATTTGTAATCTATCCTCCCTTCACTCAATTCCAATGATAGAATGGCCTATGAATCGCAATATTCCAAATGACGACCATGTTAATAAGCAGATGCAGAATTCCTGCTTAATTCAAGAATGAACATATTTTCTTTTCCACACATTGTACTTATTATATAAACAGAATAGTCCATGAATGCACAGGCAGTGATATGGTTATTTTACCGGTTATCCATCCATCCACATTCATGGAATAACTACAATATCTGTATGATTGTGCCATTGGTCACAAGGTCCTTAAAAGTGTAAAATTGGAACACCCTCAATTTTTACCTTTTAAAAGAAGTAAAAATAAAACATCTCCATAATGAGTTAAAAAGCCAAGTCCCTCTAGGTTCACACTGGGTTTGTTTAGAGGTATTGCTCCGCACTTGAGATGGTTCGGTACATTTGATGTGAAGTGTGAATAACAAAGTCTGCTTGGGAAATGAACCTTACCAAGTCCACCAAAAGAGATGGTCTCTGTCCGTTTGGCAATCGCACCGAATCTTGTTCGCTTGTTAAACGTCAATGTGAACAACTGCTGGACTTGGTCCTTTTGCACTTAGGAAACAAACTATACAAGGTAACCCAATTAAACATTTTGCACGAAACAAGTAGAGCAAAAAACAAAAAATGTCTTTGGGAACTAGGGTTACCAGACATCCCAGGAAAACTGGTCGGAAACAGTAAAATAGTTAATCATCCCAGTTTTGTTATTGCATATATTCAGTCTTTTCTCAAATTACTTTGTTTAATGCCGACAGTAGGACAACCGTATAGAATTGTGTAAACTTCACTGTTCTCCTACTGTAGGTAGTCAATAAACGTATTAATTAAATTAGCGAAGTGCTCCCCCAGTGCCTTCTTCCAAAGCTATATATAAGAATCTAAAACATGCTAAGTTAAAAACCAGAGCAATACATCAATAGCTGCCATCTTTAAATATTTCTTGCAGGATATTGTAAACATCCAGTTCACACACCACATAAACAAATCGAGGACACTTCAAAACTGCAGTGTGTAAAAACAGAAATGGACCCAGTCCTGAACAAAAATGGAAAAGGACCAATAAAAAAAAACAAAAACAAAACATGGTTTCAAACTAAATGAACCAGACCCACCCAGTGTGAATGCAGCTTTAGTGTACAGGATACTATAGATATCACGGCCCTTCATGGTGAAACAGGTCTGCAGATCTCTATCCTGGTTTCATTCATCTCAGATACAGTCTAACAATCCATTTGCCAAACAGGGCTCTCCAGCATTTTCCCATTGAGGGTCCAGGACTCTCAACTAAACAAAATTAAGGTCCCAGGGGAAATTTTGGGGGTCCCAGTGAAAATGTTGGGAGTATAGCATAACGTACAAAGTGTTAATGTTATGACACAAATCTTTTGACCTTTTTAACCCCCCCCCCCCCCCCCCCCCAAAAAAAAAAAACAATAAGAAACCAACTATAAGCCACAAACAGTTTTTTTCTGTCTAAAAAGAAGGAAGAAATAGAATCCATAAAAGCAACATTCCACAAAGATCAAAGGACAAAACTAGCCATTCGGTTGGTCCAGACCCCCACCCCCACGGTGGGGGGTGTGGGGGTGCTGGTGGTGGAGGACGAGAATAGTTAGAGACCAAATGCTCCAGAAACAGGTTTTTAAGTTCATAAATCACCTGAACTAATTTTCTCATTCAATACTGAAAGCTATGCATGCTCTGCTCTCCGTGCCAGAACACTAACCTCTGGAAAAGTGACAAGTGAGGTCCTGCTTTCATTACATTTCTTAAAAAGGCATCAACATAACTAATACCAAACTTGAGGGGAGTTCGTTTTTTTAAACATATTTAACACGGTCGGCTAGTAGGAGGGAGATTTAAAAGACTCACATCAAAACCCTGTCCACATTCTGAAACTTGCAGCTCACACAATGCAGCTATATTACCTGCATGATTGATTGATTACTTAATTAAAATAAATCAATCAATCTGCAGCATCAAACGAACAGGCACGAGTCCCGGGGACGCAGACAACCTGCAAACCGGAGCGTCCCGACAGACCATGAGGGTACCCGCCCCAGACAGCCTTGCCAGCACAAAGACGGGATCGGGGAATACATGTGCATGCTAAAAAACAGCACAGAAAAAAAAAAAAAACCTCTACTGGGTGTGGAGATTTATTTATTTTTGCTAAAATAAATACACTTCTAAATATTCAGTATTCTGTGCAGAGCCGTGGTAGCAAGCCAAGAGAAGCATTTCATTACAAGGAAACCATTACTGTGTCAGCTAATGTTATCATTACTGCAGCACCATGCGTTTCAATGCCAACAAGAGCCACGTGCCACTCACACAGAAAACCACAGCATTGAATATATTGAATTCAGCACTGCCATTAACTTTTTTTATTGCATGTATGTGGATCTTAAGATCGGACACTGTTTATATAATTAAATTAGCCCCTGTCTGCTGTGAATCGTTGACGTTTTTCTATTACGTTTGTACATTACTCAAAATCTGTCAACTACCAGGGGTTGTTCCACAAGTACACACAATGCTTGACAACATGAAAACAAGCCTTCCAGCGTACGTCACAGAATATATGATGCTTGAACAAAATAATGTTTTTGCAAGTGTGATTTGTAGTGAGTAACAGACAGAGCGACTGTGCCCTTTTCCTTTCTATTTCATGACATCACTAGCTGAGCAGCCTCACGGGAGAGGACAGCAGGTTCAAGCCTTCATTATAACCCAACACATTTCAGCAGAAAACAGAACTATTCAACATGCAGCTCACAGTGGTGTAACCCACTTGTCATTCATGGTTCTTTCAAACAAATGTGTAAACAAAAGTACCGTGCCTAAAATTAGCTTTCCCTTTAAGATGGTGGGCTCTAGTCACAGAGCTGAAACTGTACTGGGCCACTGATCATTTTTAATTAACAGCAGCAGCAAACAGTTTCATGAATATCAAAGATGATTTTATTCATAAACAAACCATGAGTTAAAGCTTTGTCATTTAAGGTAGGGCTAAGGAAAGACTTGATAAATAAATTAACAACTTTTTTTTCCTTTTTCTCACCAATCACTATTTAAAATGTTTAAAGTAAATTGCCAGCAGTTCATTAACATTGGGTAATTTTATGTATTCCGGAACCAAAAAAAGGTAAAATGTCTGAATTTAGGGTATTGTATTTTAAGAAGATTAATACATATTACAATTTGTGTTCTTAGCCAGTATTTGTGGTCTGAAAAATAAGACTGTACATTGAATTTTGTTTTGTGGACTTTTGGAAAGTACCGCATTTGTTTTTTGCATACACATCCAAGAAAAACAAAATAACTGTCAAAAAATAATAAGCACGTCCACTTTTTTTTTAGTGATAGACACAAAAAGAAGAATATGGTGACCTTTCAATTTAAAACATTTCTATACATCTGTTCTTTGAAATAAAGCACTGCATGTTTTCTGAAAAAATATGAAGATAACAAATTATATGCAGTAAAAAGCATGTCAATTGTTTGCACACCCTCAGTGTACTGTAAAGTGCTTCAAGACAGGGCTGAAAAATGGTGTGCAATAAATCAAGCATTGAAGTATTTCTACAGTGAAATACCAGTTAGAATATATGATACTCTACATAAAACAATCTTTCATCTAGTCTCAATCTAATCCAAACCATTTCACATAAAAAATAGCCAAGTTAAAGAATACATGAAATAAAGGAATTAGCCTTAAAAGGATGTTGTAATAATTCACCCAATATCAACAGATATTACAATGTTGATTTGCATTTGGTATTAGTGTCTACATATCTGTACTGAAACAAGGGGAATGGTATTCATACAGTTAGGATATTTGCAACATTGTAATTGTTTTCACAAAAAAAATGGTCCTGTACTGTGTAGAGTCTAACTTGGCAAGAATAACCAATGAGACAAGACCAATACACAAGAGTCTGTGATTCTGGCCAATCAGCTGACTGTAGTCAAGGCTAGTTTGTGTCATCTTTCAAAATGGAATAAACTTCCAATACAGTAGGACTGGTTGGGCAGAGGCACCTTATTATGATCTCTTAAGGAATGGGTTAAGGTGCAGCGATCTATATTTCAATGACATTATCTTTGCAAAGGAACCTTGGCTTATCGGTATTCTGAGCAACATGTGCAATTCACAAGGTAACATGTGCAACTCAATTCAATCAAATCAAACGGGCAGGCAAGGTGTGCTGACTGATCCTAACCCTGGAAAGATCTGTAGGTGCGTTATAATATCAAAACTTGCATACTGTGGGCGTACTATACATTTTGGATTCCCGACGCTTCGAAATCTCTCCCAGACTGGTCTCATTCAAGCTACCTGAATTAAAATACTGTTTAGAAACATCAGTATAATGCTTGCTTGAATGCTGGATTGTATGTCTCTGTTTCCTTATCTGCAACCTCTATCAACAACCATATGTGCTGATATAAATATTTGAAAAATCAATAATAAAAATTAACACACTGTCCAGACACTTCTAATAGGACCACTACAGCTGGACAGAACACTGCTGAAAGTTTTGCTACTGGCTAAATTGTTAGCTCGATTACCATAATCATAATTGTTGTGCTTTTTACTTTGGTTTAAATCTCACCAAGATGCTCGCTTTACCACAGTGACAAAGGACATCTGCAGCAACACATACGAAAATAATAATTAAAAAAAACAAGGAGAACAAGGAAAAACAATGCAAACATATAGACACACAGTGCTGCAATACCAGTGCAGCTCAGGCATATGGTTGTTTGATCCCTTTATTGAAACTGATGTTATGACAAGGTGGGTTGCGAGAAATGGCCTGGGCACATATTTTTAACTACAGCTAATCAATGTTATACTAGACTTGGAAAGATGGGATGATGGCTAGAATTTGCTGTTCATTGTTAATGTGGACAAATGGTAGTATACTGCGTAATGTTAAGCAGAATTCAATTGGAATACGGGCTCTCAACCCGCAGTTTTCATCACGACACCAAAACAATCTAACAATGTAAATATAACTGTCAAGATATTGTTTAGTAATTCTGTATGCCCATCCTGCCACCTGTCTGTCTGCCCCAACTCTATATTGTGAACTGATAATTATGATTTTTCACCAAAGTTTTTTTTTTTGTTTGGTCACAGCGTTTTTAAGTACCCCTAGGTTAAACAAAGGTATGACATGTGTTGTTGAGTAATTGACAGATTCCAAGTGTGCACATTAATACAGGTTGAGAGCATATATTCAATATTTGTCCTGACCAAACTTGACCCTGAGTAAACATAAACTAAGTAATAAAAATCAGGACTTCTTGAGAGACTAGACCCAATATATTTAAGTTGTACATTAACTATGGAGGAACAGGCAGTTTGCCCACATTGTAATTACAGTATAGCCCTCAGATCACTAAGATTTGTCTGGAGTCTCACAAATGCTCTAGGGAAGTTTGAGGAATATAAAACGTGGTGCTACTTCAGAATTGATTCAATTTGATGAGTAGGACATTGCTATCGAGACTAAACTGCCACCTTCACTGCTCAGCCACAGGGAAGCAAGTAATACGCAATCAGACACTTAGCTAATATTAAAAAATAGAGTCATGCTAAAAACACTGGGAAATCTGAGGCACTTTCCATTAAAAACCTTCTATAATATATACAATGTCCAAATGGTAAAATAACTGGAACGTTCTAGCATGGAATTTGACAACATGCCAACATGGTCTATTAAAATGTATCATGTAAAAATTCAACACAGCCTTGAAACAGTCTGGAAATTAAAGTAGTTAGAAGTACAGCTATGGCCAAAAGTGTTCTTCATAAAGTGGAATCAAACCTGCTGAACAATGTTATGTCAACATATTGCATTACATGCCGCTTTGTAGTTTTCCATAACTGAGAAATTGATGTGGCATTTCGAAATCTAATGAAACACCACACTACTATTCTGGCTTCTGGTAGACTTCTGCAATATCGTGTTGTAGTTTCTTTGATTATTCTTTGATGTTATGCAAAATGTTTGCAAAATGTTTGGCCATCGATGTATAT
The DNA here is from genome assembly GCF_017654505.1 of Polyodon spathula. Taxonomy (NCBI): domain Eukaryota; kingdom Metazoa; phylum Chordata; class Actinopteri; order Acipenseriformes; family Polyodontidae; genus Polyodon; species Polyodon spathula. The sequence goes on from NC_054536.1 coordinate 29,921,362, forward strand.
TGTCTATTCTTAGCTTTTCTTAAGACACAACACTATAAAAATGCCTAGTTCAAATGCAAAATAATACTGTGAGCATTATCTAGTCAGTCAGTCACAGACACCCACCCACTGTAAATTCTAAATAAGAAATGGCAATGATGCGTAATGAAATTTGGAAAAGTGCTATTTAAGACCTAGATGTCATCAGGGTAGCAAATAAGATGTTAGTATTGTGGTAAAGTATATAAAAATGATTGATTTACAGTATGTGGATTACCATATTCCTTCAAATTTAAGACGCAGCCCTAATTTCCCACCCTCAATTTGAGAAAAAAAATCAAATAAGCATCTACTTGCAAAGATACAGCTTCAGATTACGCATATGTAGGCAGTTTGCACCAGTCTATCACCAGACAGAGCATTACAGTGATGCGCTGCTTCTAATTGCCGGTTGTGATTGCTCACACCTGTTTTTCTCCCAATTTGTTAATTGCGGTATTGCTTGGTATGTCCAAAAAATACGGGGGTCTGATCAGCATTTCTGATCTGTCCATGGTGGTACTGTTTGTTAGAAATGCTGAAATTGTAAAATCTTCTCTCTGAATTCCTAAGGAAGCTTCTCTGAAAATGGCTACCTGATAATTCAAGATTGTGCAGTAACGTTTTGGTTCATCTTTTGTCTGCAGTAAAGCAGAGGGAACGCAAAGCCACTTTTCCAGGAACAGTGGCTTGAAACCCGATCCCAGGTGCAGAAGACCTAAGTTGAGGCAACTTTCCTGTATCAAACCCCAAAGTCTCCCCTGGTGTGCCATGCAGTGGCCTGAAACCTAGCATCCTGAAACCAAGTTCCAAGCAACAAAGTGGCTCCGTGATCCCTCAGTTTCAGTCAAGCTGCTGCTTGTGTATTCGGGCAGGGACATCATTGTTCGTCTTTTCTGTACAGTGCACAGACTTTGCACAATAAGCACAGTATGGTGGGCAATGCACAGTATATACATCACAGTATAAATGGAACGGTATAGTGCTAATAATATTACACAGTACATAGAGTACAATGCAACCATATGGTACAGTGCACAGACTTTGCACAATAAGGACAGTGCAGTACAGTATGGTGGACAATGCACAGTATACACAGTATGGTATAGTGCTAATGATATATTACAGTACAATGCTGTGCACAGTGCAGTACAGTATGATGGGCAATGCATAGTGCTAATGATATATTAATGCCCAGTATATAGTGCACAGTACCTCTGGTACAGGTGTATGGTACGGTACAAGAACTGTGCACACAGTATGGGACGGTGCAGGGCAAACAATCAGACCTGAAGAAGAGCTGAGCCCAGCAAGTGCTAGTGAATCAGAAGGGTAACCGTGTTCGTTGTACAAAGTACCAGCAGGAAAGGGAGCAGGTCTGGCCCTACAGTTACCACAGGAGCGAGATAGGGATCCTCATCTATAACACTTTTTGGCTAACCAACAGATTGAAACCCAAGGAAAGCCCACTGCTAGAGCTCTAACAATCTTCACACTAAATCTGCAAGCACATCTTAATGTGGTAGAGCTGCAAGAAGCTTGACCCAGCGTGCGCGTCTCTGTCAAACACCGGGCAGCTGAGCCCAGCAGCCGGGTTACCGTTATTTTAATATATTTACTATAATAAAATAAATAAAAAAAACACACAACACAACACAATTTTTATTTTACACCTCAACCGAAGCTAGCAGCCAGCTTAAGGCGTTTGATCCCGGGGAAGGGACTCCGTGCAGCTTTGGAATATCGATTCAGGTTAGACGGTATCAAAGGATTAATACCCATGAGGTAATGGTTACATTTCGTACTTGAAAGGGAACAATAAACCAGTACCCTGCCAAAACTACAATACTGGTTGAATCAATTATGTCATTTAATACTGACTTTCTGCAACTTAATTCAAAGCCTTCACTTCCTTAACTTCACAAAGTAACTGGAGATAATAATGCAGGCATTAGTCAACATGCTTTTTTATATAGTTTTACTTCAGAATACATGCTTGAGTATTTTAATTGATCAGATGAGCACATCTGGAAATCAAATGTGGCATCTCAGCAGATCTTTCCAAGATAAATGTGTAAGCAAGAATAAACAAATAAATATAAATAAATAAATAAATAAACAAACTAAATCAGGCCTCTCTCCAGGTACCTAGACCGGACTGTATGCATCCTGATACCTTCAAATCAGTTACGTTAAACAAAGGCAGGACTTCTAGGAAGTGGAAATGCTGTTTCAATTATACTGTCTACATGAATGCGTTACATTTCCCAAACGCAGGGGAAAGTGGGTAGACGGGCTAATGTCAGCACAAGAAACACAGGTCTGCAGCCTTTCTTGACTTACAGGGAACGGAGACGTGACTGCATTAATAAAGACGATACAAGCACTCTGGCAACCTCAAGCCTTCATGATTAATGATGCTGCCCCACAAGCGAGCAACCCTAACCTTCTGTCTGTAATGGTTTTCTGAACAGGCTTCACATGTTGTTGCAATGTCATGGCCACAGCTGTAGCTTGGACAGGGGTGAGGTTACTCACCTCATGGTGTATTACATTACCCAAAATATAACTGACTGGGGTTTTTAAAGTTAAACTAAGGCTGTATGGTTTAAACAGTTAATGGAACTACGAATCCAAAACTAAACAGTAGCTTATGTAAATGAGTTACTTTATAAAGGCTCTTGCACTGACTCACATTTTTTTTCAAAAAGTTGAATGCACTGTAAATCACAGTAACCATGGCAATGGAGGAGAGTATGGGAAAATATATGGAAAATTTGAAATTAATACTAAAAGTAAAATATGACTGTTGATATTAAAGTAACTTTTTTAATTGAAAACACACACACACACACACACACATTATATATATATATATATATATATATATATATATATATATATATATATTATATATATACACACACACACACACACACACACACAGTAGTTTTGAAACACATACTTACAATTATGCAGTCAAACCTTAAGTTGTGGTGGTGTTGAAGACAATGTTTCCTGTTTCAGTACTGAAAACAGACTCTTGATTGCAAAGCCACATGTACTGCAAGCCCAGGATTGATTTGTAGTACTGTGTGTGGCTGGTTCTTCACAGCATGACTATCATCTAGTGATTCATGCACCAAATAAACAAGCTCAGGGGTGTGAATGAGGAACAAGTAGTACTGCAGAGTGCTTCTACAGACTTGAAGAAAGCACATTGTCTTTGTCCATTACACATTCGCCAAAAGTGGCACAGCAACATATACAAACCCCAACAACTGATGTAGAGTATACATAACCAGCCTATCCCCTTGTTGTCTCTTGTCTGTCAATCAAGCGTTATGCTCAGCAGAATGTGCTTATTCATTTACTGCCACCCAGTAAAACTGCAGCCATTTCCAGCTGTTTATACAGTGAAAAGCCCTGTCGCAGTACACTGCACTGCAGTACTAGAAAACCACAACTGACCACAGACTTCTAACAGTGTTTGGATACTTCCTGTACCTATTCAAAAAACATTCAGACATTGCATTATTTAGTATCTCTGCCAAAACACACTGGAAACAAAGCATCTTACTCTAAGACATGTTTGAAGTGAATCAAACCCAAGAATAATTCAGTATATTTCATTACATTTCAGAATTAATCTAAAACTGTGCCAGATCTAACTACCCCCAGTCTTTCAATATTACGTACTTTACCCACATCTTTTTATGCCATTTTATTTAGTTTTAAAAAAAGATACAAAAAAAAAAAAAAAAAAAGAATCCCCATCTTTTAATAATTTAAATGGCACAAAAGCAGTGACAGCGCACAGGGTAGCTGACTGCACTGAGGCCCATTGTCCTAGAATGACAGTAAAGCTTTAGTAATTCAAAAAGCTCTAACTGGCATTGATTTATTGTACACACTGTACTGTACCAGGCACATTCATTACAGAAAATATGTCAAAGGTTGGCCGAGTAGTGACGTTCCCAGACCAGATAGCTGACACAGAGAGACACACAGGCAGGTACTATGGGTGAAAGCTTGCTCTGGTACACTATATTTATTGAAACAAAGTACATAAAAAGGTTGTACACAAAACAGTGCTCACAATAAATATTTAAGTAAACCAAATCCTGCGCTGGTCTGCCCAGCACTAGCAGCAATTGCTTGCTTTCTTACTGTTTTACTTTTGTTTTTGTTTCTTTGCTGTTACCTCGCTCTCTCTCTCACACACACACACACACACACACACGTTCCTCCTCTTGAACACCCACACTGAACGGCAGAATCTGCTGGTTTTTATACCGGTGACCCTCTCCAGATTAGCAATAAATGAATCAATCAATTATTTAATCTGGATACGGTCATCTTCTGCACAGGGTTTTGGTTTGCATAGTCGACACTCAATAATCAGACTGCCGACCGTGCATTCAGTTGTGTGTCTGGCAGAGACGAGCTGCTAACACCACCTCTGCCAGACCACATTTAAACCAATACTTGTTTTAAATAAACACAAAATACCTTCAAATCATAATCATATATCTTCACGATCCATTCTTTAAATACAACTGTTCTAAAATAAACAAACAATACATTTTCTTTTAAATAGTAATAGAATACACCACAATATAGTGCATTCACCTGTGTTAAACAAACACAACACATTTATTTATATGCAAGGCTTTGCTCTGCCCCTTCTGATTATGTGCAGGGCTGTTCTTCTGCCCTGCCACAGTTCCAAATCCTTTGCTTTCCAAATTAAAAGTGCAGCTTGGGTTACACATAACTGTAAGAGACTCTTACCCCCTGAAAATTCCATCATCTATTTAAATGGATATTGCACAGAGGTGGTTAATTAAACAAAGCATCTCCAAAACATGATTATACAAATGGTATTTCAATCTTAATTCAACTCCTGTATGTATGCAGTACTATAATGTTAATACAGTGTGAAGCAAACTGATCTCATACAATATATTAGTCTTATAAACCAGAGTTTCTCCAGGCAACCGTTTTATTGTTAATATTCATTTATTTAGCAGATGCCTTTATCCAAGTCTGTTTCTTTAACCACTGGACACCACCCCCTACATGCAATGCCTGTAAATGTAAAGTGGGCACCATGCTGCAGAGTTATGGACCTTTAATCAAGTCTGACCTAAAAATCAGAAGCAGTGCAGCTCTGCAGAATCACAACTGCTACAAGGTACAGTACCATTAGGTTACTCCATTTCACAAAGCAACACAGAGAACAGAAAGCCAGCAGACCTGCCGATTTCCTGAAAGCCTCGCAGATTGCACTTTCCAAACAATTCTGCCCCGTTTTGTGTCTGTGTGTATTTAACAGACAGCTACATAATGTGTTTTCCTAAAAGCCAAGCTCAAAATGAAATATTGCTATGAAGGACTGTCACCAGATGAACAAGGTTTTGATGGCAATGAGAGGGGTACAACTGAATAAAGTAGTGATGTCATGGAATACACGTCATCGTAAATGAAACCTGAACAGTAGCACTGTACTGTAAAAGATCTATACTACATTGTGTTTTTTTTTTCTTTAACATTAATTTTATGTTGTACTTATGTAGCAAAAGCAAAGATATTGGTCTCAGAGGTCAGGGGTTGTCAACCGGGGGTACGCATACCCCTGAGGTACTTCTGAGTTAGGGGGGTATACAGAACAACAAAGAAATGCAAAAAAAGGTATTATATATTACACTGAACAAAAATATAAATGCAACATGCAACAATTTCAAAGATTTCACTGAGTTACAGTTCATATAAGGAAATCAGTCAATTGAAATAAATTCATTAGGCCCTAATCTATGGATTTCACATGACTGGGAATACAGATAGGCATCTGTTGGTCACAGATACCTTAAAAAAATAAAATAAAAAAAAAAGGTAGGGGCTTGGATCAGAAAACCAGTCAGTATCTGGTGTGAGCAACATTTACCTCATGCAGCGCGACACATCTCCTTCGCATAGAGTTGATCAGGCTGTTGATTGTGGCCTGTGGAATGTTGTCCCACTCCTCTTCAATGACTGTGCGAAGTTGCTGGATATTGGCGAGAACTGGAACACGCTGTCGATCCAGAGCATCCCAAACATGCACAATGGGTGACATGTCTGGTGAGTATGCAGGCGATGGAAGAACTGGGACGTTTTCAGCTTCCTGGAATTGTGTACAGATCCTTGCGACATGGGGCCATGCATTATCATGCTGAAACATGAGGTGATGGCGGCAGATGAATGGCACAACAATGGGCCTCAGGATCTCATCACGGTATCTCTGTGCATTCAAATTGCCATCAATAAAATGCAACTGTGTTAGTTGTCCGTAGCTTATGCCTGCCCATACGATAACCCCACCGCCACCATGGGGCACTCTGTTCACAACGTTGACATCAGCAAACTGCTCGCCCACACAACACCATACACGCTGTCTGCCACCTGGCTGGTACAGCTGAAACCGGGATTCATCCGTGAAGAGCACACTTCTCCAGCGTGTCAGTGGCCATCGAAGGTGAGCATTTGCCCACTGAAGTCGGTTACGACACCAAACTGCAGTCAGGTCGAGACCCTGGTGAGGATGACGAGCGCGCAGATGAGCTTCCCTGAGACGGTTTCTGACAGTTTGTGCAGAAATTCTTTGGTTGTGCAAACCGTTTCATCAGCTGTCCAAGTGGCTGGTCTCAGACGATCCCGCAGGTGAAGAAACTGGATGTGAAGGTCCTGGGCTGGCATGGTTACATGTGGTCTGCGGTTGTGAGGCCGGCTGAACGTACTGCCAAATTCTCTAAAATGAACATTCAATTCTCTGGCAACAGTTCTGGTTGACATTCCTGCAGTCAGCATGCCAATTGTACGCTCCCTCAAAACTAGAGACACCTCTGGCATTGTGCTGTGTGACAAATCTGCACATTTTAGAGTAGCCTTTTATTGTCCCCAGCACAAAGTGCACCTGTGTAATGATCATGCTGTTTAATCAGCTTCTTGATATGCCACACCTGTCATGTGGATGAATTATCTTGGCAAAGGAGAAATGCTCACTAACACGGATGTAAACAAATTTGTGCACAAAATTTGAGAGAAATAAGCTTTTTGTACGTATGGAAAATTTCTGGGATCTTTTATTTCAGCTCATGAAACATGGGACTAGCACTTTCCATGCTGCGTTTATATTTTTGTTCAGTGTAAATCTCTAAACCACTGTGCATATAAATATTTTTGTTTTGCAGCTGAAAGGTTAGTATAGTTTCAAAATCATCATCCAGCTGTACGCAAGCATGATTGCAATTTAGCGGATTTCCACTCTGATCTATTGCTCGGGTGGGTGAAGCAGGCGTCTTGCGATTCTGCCAAGTAGAGCTCTGCTCAGAGCGTTCTGTGTTGCTCGTGAACTTTTTAACTCATCATATAATTGAATACTAAATCAGTGGAGCACAATCTCTGCATTTTTTAGAAGTATAAATGCTCCAGAAAACAAATAATAAATCACATTACTCATTCTTTTACAGCTTTTGTTTTATTTATTAGGTGCGGCTGCATTTTAGTAACAGCAATAGCAGCTGGCTGAATTCATTTTCAAGGAGTACATCCAGACTATCATGTGTCCTTTCGAGTGGATACATTTCTTGCAAAAAGAAAAAAAAAAAGGAAGAAAGCACATGCGAGTCCACAGAAAGTGCAACGCGACAAAGTTATATCAAGTCCCTTTGGAACATTTTTATCATTGTTAGTTATTATAGTTGTATCTTAAGGTTAATGTTTTTAATGTTGCAAATATTTTAAAATGGCACACAATTATGCCGAGATGGGAAGTATATGGCAACGTAAACATTTACAGTGCGGTCTATTTTGGGTCATTTACAATAACTTTGCCAAATAGAAAGTGAATACGTGTGTTTCCGAAGAGATTCAGAAATACTATCTTTTGATCCTGTGCACCTAAAGACTTACACTGTAAAAACCTTTGAATAAGTCTATTTTGTAGGTATTTTTAGGGGGTCCTAAAAGGGGGAGTGACTTATACACCGGTGTGACCTGTAGGCTTTTTCCTGAAATTGTTGTCTCAAAAAGGTGGGGGGCAACTTCTACACCGGTGCAACTTATACACCGTTTTTACGGTAATTAAAAGTTTTAAGAATTACTGTTTGGTATTCTGTCCTAAAACCAGCAGTGTGCGAGTTCCAAACTGTTGTGACAAATTATATATTAAATTAAACTGAAATTAAATCTGTCAATCAGAAATGGCCTTTTATTGCAACTGTGGTGCCATTCAGTACAGTCAAAATTGTAAAGGGGTACTTGATTTGAAACCTCCAGACAGAATGGGATAGTTTTAAGAAAAGGTTGAAAACCACTGTCATAGGGGATTTTCTGTGCTTAAATATTTACGTGACATCACCCTATGACTTTTTTTGTTAGATTCATTCTACAAATCCTCAAACTAAAAGAGGCTGTGTGGCTTTGAAAAGAAGGGGAGTGCGGGGCAGATAGTGTTTATTAAAGAATCCACAGTTAGTGTTAGGAATCCACAGAATACTGTGGATTCATTAACAAAACCACAGTGAATCAGAACAATTCAACAGAAATGCAAATACAGGCTTGCGATTTCAGATTAGGATTTCATATTGTTTGATAAAAGTAGGGTAATGCAAATATGTACTAACAATGTAAAAAATAAAATATTCATAACTACCTTTATTTACGATATAATTGAACACAGTTCTGGATTCCTAACACGTCTCTGGTGGATAAAACACGCTCTACTACAAAGGATTGGTTTAAACAGGACGGTACCTGTATGTTTATTTGTTCAGCGGTGTCCCTTTTCCAGTGGGAACATAGCTTCTTTTAACAAACTATTAAAATAAAATAAACTAAAATAAATCCTAGCTCACGTTTTGGAGCACTAACTAAACTTAACAGGATCCCTAATAATATATTAAATTTACAAATCACAGATTTAATATACTTTGTTTTATAGGTCTACATCTGTTTTAGGTTTGGCAAAATGATCAATAACTTTACTCTCTGTTCCGCTTTATATTTGCTTGTTTTTTTGCATTTTTATTTTTCTTAAGCGAATTTAAATGTTCTACATCAAACACAGACCTTGTGCTATCTTCACTTACAACAGACACTAAGTGGGATTTCAAACTCATATTCCGAGGAACTCGTGACAATATTGCCGCAACGTGAAGAAACGTTTGAAATCCGTGTAACGAAAACCGAATCCAATTACCAAATTAACAATCAGTTGAATCTCGTTATGGAGTCTCGTTAGTATCAACATATTTAAGTGGAATAAACAACTCAGTGTTGAAATCAGTAAGAACATAATCCACAGTGTCTTGTGCCTAATGGCACTCGAAACAGTGAATTATTTTCACTGATTAAACACTGAGTTGTCAACATAAAAAGCACCCAACCAAATGCAATTCTAAAATTTCTAACATGGCTTTTATTTTCATTGGTCGATTAAAATAGCTCAGATATACTATTTGGATATATTATTTGCATATGCGTGTTTTCAGTTGTATAGTTATACCTGTAGTCGCTGTTTTTTGTTGTTTTTTGCTTCCTGCTTTTGTAAGTAAAAGAAAGTATTCTCAATATTGACCAGTACTGTATTACCTGTGAAATACTTAATTTGGAAATTGGGTGCCGATTGCACCTCCACAGAATCTACTGCTTTGAGGCTAAATGTGTGAAGCTATTGGAGCAAACTACAGGACAGGATATGTACTGGTGAATATATTTGCTAAAATAAGATAAAAATTCACTTGACAGCTTGCAGCTTGCAGAAAAGGCATCAAGGAAACACTTAAAAGGGCTGTCGGTATAGAACTGCTGTCTGATAGTCAAGTCATCCTCTTACTTATTTGGCAAGCTGGATCTCTGTCTCCACGGGTTAACAAAGGAAAGAAAGGGCAGCAGAACAACGAATGAAAGAAAAGCTACTTCCCTGACAGACCTGGTAAAGATACAAAGGAAGACTTCATAGAATATACCAGGGTCAGAAAAATGGCAAGGGAAACTGAATCATGCTTTTGCTGTATACTGAACACAAATCAGGCCTACAATTAAGTACAAATAACTGCAAACTTACACATGGAAAAAAGCACAGCTAATTTATATATGTACCTTTTATTAGTACTGAATGTGCATGATTTCTCATTTTTAGTGGCAGGCAAGTCTGCCAGTTCCAGATAGAACATCTGCACTGAATGAATTCAATTGGAAATGTCTCAGACCAGCAAAACAGAAGATGAAATTGGCCCCATCTACTCTCGGAACTGCCAGACTATGGATCGGATTCCTGCTGTCTTATTGCAAAGTTTATTTTTAGTGGGAACTGTATTAACAATAGAAGCATCTTTCGAAGGCATTGGTTTCGTTTGGCCCTTCTGGCAAGTTTTACCAGGTTTTGATAATCAAAGCAAGATGGTTTTAGTCCGGTTTATTCCAGCCTCAGGCCGTTTGTTTTAAGAGATGTTTGCATGCAACTTCTGCATACTTTCATCCCTTTACATAACTACTGCCACGTCCCCCTTCATTTTGTTTATTTTTATGGTCATTCATCCAAAAGTGAAATCCAAGGATTTCACTTTACAGCTATTTCTGCAGTTTAGTGTTTTCACACGCAATCTGTTTCACCTGGCAACCAGAGTTAAATTGAAATATTCAGCACAGAGGCAGAATTATAACAAGGGGCTAGGTAAACGTACAGAGCCCCATAAGGTTTTAAATGTACGTAAAAACATATAGGCCTAGCATTGGCTTTTAAATTTATGAAAAAAGTTTAATCATGTATACAGCTTAGCATAGCAGCTTCACCCATTCCAGTTGTTAATACAAGCTTGATCAGCCACAGTATACTCTCTATAGGTAAGGCCCTTCATTTCTGGATTTAACTTTTCTTTAAATTTCCTGGGAATTGGTCGGTGTGTTACAAAAAACAAAAAAAAAAAGGGGGGGGGGGGGGGGGGGTGAAATCAGTGCAAAAAATTTACTCCACAATTTTTTGGGAGAAATATTGGGTGTTCATTTTGGTGGACGGGAGGACAGCAAAAAAAAAACAAAACAAAAACACAAGTATTGAAAGTAAAAAACAAACAGAATGTGATGTGGTAGAACTGCAACTGAACTCAAAACACTGTACGTATGAAACCATCATCTCCAATCCCCCAACCTTCCTTTTTAATAAACAGTTTAGTGTTGGTGACTTAAAACCATTTATTATTATCACCATTTGTTTATTTAGCATACATCTTTATCCAAAGCGACTTACTCGGGTGCGTGAACTACGCAACAGCTGCACAGTCACTTATAACAACATCTCACCCAAAAGATGGAGGTTAAGTGACTTGCTCAGGGTCACACAGTGAGTGAGCCGGGATTTGAAACGGGGACTTCCTGGTTACAGGCCTTTTTCTTTAACCACCAGACCACAAAGCCTCCTTTAGCCTATAAACATTTTTATAATTGTGTCAAAAATTATTTTACACAATCTAGATCATTACAATGATACATTTAAATACATTTACAAGCCTTATGAAGCCCAGCCAGACGTCTGATACAAGGGGCTTTAGTGAAAATTCCAAAAGTCCTGCCTAACGCAGGCTTGCAGCAATTTTAGAGTGTCTTTTCAAAGGCTCGTTCTGCTGCAATCTTGGATGTAGCCAAATTTAGAAAATACTCTCGCCACATCAGCCAAGCCAGATGGGACACTGAAGATGTGATAAGCAGCACGGCTCAAATTTGGAAAGTCGTGCAGTGGATTTTTTCAGAATTTAAAACAGTGATGCCGCCATCGTCAGGAGAAGGCACTGCCATCTACACGTGGAATTCACTTTCCAGTTTATACCGGGTTTTCTTTTCTACCCATTTTAGCATGAAAAGTAGGTCACTAACACTTACTGTAATTGCTTTGACAGCTGTTAACTATCTACGCTATCTGTAAAGCGTGAAATGTGTAAGAGGTGGGCGTGAGATCAACTAATAGTACAGAGATGCACGTACATGGGTGTGTGTGTGTATAGCTTCCACTACATTACCTTACTTTAAGTAGACAGCTTTGCATATACACAGCCAAATTTATTAACATAAACACATACTGTATATCTAAAGTAATGTATTTTCTTAATTTAGCCTAACAGTTTATTTTTCTGCACTTGAGTGGTCCAAAATTCTGGTGAAAATCAGTAAAAACCTAATAGTTTTTGCAAAACTTGGGAATTTTTTGGTAAAAATAAACCGAAAACTAAGGGGCATATCTATAGGTAACAAGTTCAGGTGTGTTTTATTAAACTCATAGCAAAACTAGGAGTGTATCAAACTGATACGCAACAGCAGCCTTATTTCCATACCTGTTGTATTTTGAAACAGTGAGGAAAGGTCAAGTCACAGTTAATAAGAACATAAGAAAGTTTACAAACGAGAGGAGGCCATTCGGCCCATCTTGCATCGTTTGGTTGTTAGTAGCTTATTGATCCCAGAATCTCATCAAGCAGCTTCTTGAAGGATCCCAGGGTGTCAGCTTCAACAACATTACTGGGGAGTTGATTCCAGAACCTCACAATTCTCTGTGTAAAAAAGTGCCTCCTATTTTCTGTTCTGAATGCCCCTTTGTCTAATCTCCATTTGTGACCCCTGGTCCTTGTTTCTTTTTTCAGGTCAAAAAAGTCCCTTGGGTCGACACTGTCAATACCTTTTAGAATTTTGAATGCTTGAATTAGGTCGCCATGTAGTCTTCTTTGTTCAAGACTGAACAGATTCAATTCTTTTAGCCTGTCGGCATATGACATGCCTTTTAAGCCTGAAGTAATTCTGGTCGCTCTTCTTTGCACTGTTTTAGAGCAGCAATATCTTTTTTATAGCGAGGTGACCAGAACTGAACACAATATTCAAGATGAGGTCTTATTAGTGCATTGTACAGTTTTAACATTACTTCCCTTGATTTAAATTCAACACTTTTCACAATGTATCCGAGCATCTTGTTAGCCTTTTTTATAGCTTCTCCACATTGGCTAGATGAAGACATATCTGAGTCAACAAAAACTCCTAGGTCTTTTTCATAGATTCCTTCTCCAATTTCAGTATCTCCCATATGATATTTATAATGTACATTTTTATTTCCTGCGTGCAGTACCTTACACTTCTCTATTAAATGTCATTTGCCATGTGTCTGCCCAGTTTTGAATCTTGTCTAGATCATTTTGAATGACCTTTGCTGCTACAACAGTGTTTGCCACTCCTCCTATTTTTGTGTCGTCTGCAAATTTAACAAGTTTGCTTACTATACCAGAATCTAAATCATTAATGTAGATTAGGAATAGCATTGGACCTAATACTGATCCCTGTGGTACACCACTGGTTACCACACTCCATTCTGAGGTTTTTCCTCTAATCAGTACTTTGTTTTCTACATGTTAACCACTCTCTAATCCATGTACATGCTTTTTTTCTTTCCTTTAATCAGATAAAAGAAAGAATAAGCTGGTTGTGCTCAAGCCCAAACCATAAAAGAAGCTACAATAGGGATCAAATTAAACCTACAAGACCACAAAATGAGACTATTTCACTGAAAGCCCTATTAGGCGTCCCAGCACAATACTGTAGCCCTCAACACCTAACGGAGTGTGACCGGAGGTGGCTGTACATGTTATAACAATACATTGCCGAGCCAATGCAGGGCAGAGCGAAGAGACATCCTTTTCTAGCAGAGCTTATGGGAGACATTAACACCGGGGTTTGGTTTTCATAACCCTGATTGCATGGATAACACTGTCACACATACAGTTCTGTACTGGGCTGTGGCATCATCTACCTGAGAGGCCTCAAGTTGGGAACGTCGTAAGAATGAGGTTTTATGAATACTAATACACTACGTCAATGTAAAGTATTTTTAACATACTCAACTAACCCTGATTGTCTACCAGCAGCATATCCTTTAAAAAAAAAAAAAAACACACACACACACACACACACATATGCAATACATGTCAAGACAAGCAGCCAGAAATGTATTCATTTTTATACTTTACAGCCTTGCGATCTATTCTATGTACACTTCTTGGCTATACTGCAAATCTGTTGAATTTAGTTCTAACCAATATACAATTCAGTCTGCTGACTGTTCCCTTATTAACTGAATGAAATGGAGGCATTATATGTTGCCTGAGACAGTGCCTGCAGTACGTGGATACTGAAGCTCAGTTCTACACCAAGTGAAATGACTCACAAATGAAGGCACAGTCAAACTTAATACTTACTATATTTGTCTGTGTAAAAATTCGACAAAGCAGAATGAGAAGGAGCGTACTAGGGTAGAAAAACTAGACCTCCGTTAATGACCACATAAAAACAAATCAACACCAGCGCTCTGCAATTTACTATACACATAAAACCACTGTCAGCAGCAGTGCTTAAATACAGACAGGTCTCTGTCATAACTGCATATTTGTGGTTCTGTTTACTTGCTTCATAGTGCACACCTTGCTCTCTAGATCACTACACTGTGCATTACATTAAGAGTCAACATTCATGTATATTTTCTGTTTAACACCCTATTTAATTGGTAAAATTGTGTTGCAATAAAATTCAACGTGATCATATTACCCAATTACCACCTGCCCAGCTACCAGCAATTGCTTTATGTCCTTAAAAACTTGTCTACAATGCCATACTAAACAGGGCTTAAAAAGGCCACTGCATAAAACAGTAGTACTTTAAATATTATTAGTCATTGTGAACTGTGTACTGAAATGATCGTATTGAATTTAACGCTACAACCTTTATCGGGCAAGTCTGCAGGCATCTCTGTTGGTTTACCTTCATGAGAAAATCACAAAGATAAAAGTAAAAAAATCAATTTCTGTAGCTGAAGCATGGATCAAGGGCATCAAAAGTGCAACTTGCCACCATTAGCCCAGCTAAAAACAGTACTTGGTTCTGTGTTCCTGATTTGTTATAAATATCTGGCACCAGCATCCACACAGTAACCTTGTAATAAATTAAGCAGCACATATTCCACAGGCTTACAAAGCAGCATGTAGGACTATGATGGTGTAGGACTCCGGGAAGAGGAAATTAAATGAAAACGAGACCCTGCTTTTCTCGGCTGGGTCTCCCTTCCTATCCTGAATACTGCACACTGGATCATTCATGTGCTGCGTTCAGTTTCAGCCCTTGGAAGTTAACATTACTTTGTCTGTATAAATAGATCCTGTCTTCATGCAATCACTGCAGCCTGAATGAATCAATGCTGAAAGAAGGTCAGAGAGGCATGTGAAGCAAATAGAGACAAGCCAACAGTGATCTTGCATCTACTATAGCGCAAGGCTGGCTTTTTTGTTTATTTTTTTTCACTCTCTCAATGAAAAGGTCAGTTTTCAACAAAGTAATTGTGATCGCTGAAGATCCTGCGATCACAATATGGAACTCTCCTGCCATGGTTTTCAGCTTAAATTGCTTTTAAATACCAAAAAGATTTGGGCTTTGCTATGTGGCTGTTGTAACTGGCCTCATTAAACTATGTAAGCGTTGCCTGGTTAATTGCAACAGAAGAGAATTGCCGCGTAACAGGAGAAAAAAAAAAAACATCAGCTACAACCATCTTCATTAAGGTTCTGTACTGTACTTGGGGAAACTCATTAGAAGGTCAAAGCTATTCTGAAGCTCGCCATGCCAACAATCCTCCAGCCGCGAAAGGATTAACATGATGCACTGTACAGCAAGAGAGAGGTGTATCTTCTATGACAGTAGATTTGAATTTTCTGTGGTAGTTATTTTCCAACTAGAATTAGGCTAAATAACTTAACTGAGGTTTGGGTCTGTCCCTAGATTAGTACAATTAGATTTATAACAGGCAGGTTGTTGGGAGACTACTTTCTCATTAATTTCCATGAAAGCAACCATTGTTAGGTTTATCAACCTAATTCAACCCAGGTACCCAGCCTACAAATAAAACCCCTAAAAAGAACAAGAAATGTCTGTGCTGAGCTTTACTGAACACATGGATTCCTGTTTGAAATTGCCACTATGAACTTTGACACAGATTAGTGAGTGTATTAAATCCTCAAGAGGGTAGGTACTGTAGCTTAATTCATTCATTACAGAATCGCATAAACCTGACATTGATAATTTAATAAAATTTATTGCACCATGAGCACTCACAGACACACATGGGTATTATACTGTACATTGCCAGACGGCTGGAAAATGTGAGATGGAAATGGCAGTGAAAAATGAAAAAAGTGGTGCTGGTGGCTTTGAAACCACCTGTTCCATTTACAAAAACCAAGGGCCCTTCAGATCAATGGCAATGTTTCCACCTAAATAAATGTATGTCACGTACAGATGAGAAATGACCCAAAACTTTACCCTGAATGTGTATGTGGGAAGAACAAAAAGCTCACTTATTCCATAGATAGATATATTTCAGTGAGTTACAGGAAAATAATTCTATCTAGGGGTTCGACGTCCTATACACAACATATTAAACTCGTGGTATAGAACTAAAAACGTAATGTTTTAGCATAACATTCATCTTTAACATAATGTACGCTGTTTAACAAAGCAATACTACTTTTAGAAAGCTAATTCTTGGAAAGCTAACCCACATGAGTGTCTTTGAAAAGCTTCTTGAAAAGTTAAGGCAGCTATTTATAGGCAGAGACAAATAACTGTGTAAGAAAGACTGAAGAAAATAAAAAATGAAGTATTCATTCAATACAAAACTGGGTTTCTTACAACAGTATGCCCTAAGTTCAAGAGAAAACATAAAAAAGCCATTTAACCTAAGATCAGCCCTTTCCAATATTTACACTGATAAAAACTCAGTTGAAGCAACAGTTACCGGTCATTATGCTTGAATATTACAGTACATGTCATGAGTAATCTGCAGTACCTTTGTCACCTCCTGCACAATTCACCCTACTCCCACGCTGCCTTCCTGCAACATTCTTATAGTGGTCAATGAGGGAACTGCAGCATTACAGACTGCAATTGTGTTGAACGGATGTAAACACAGAGCATGAGAACGGAGGGTTGTCCGAGACAGCGGAAGAGAGTTGTTTAACAATAACAGTAATTTCGGTTTAATTGCGGACAACAATTAGTGCCAGGACGAACACAGGATTTTCATGTTCAGATGTTCACTCATAATTTAAATATTTGTTCAGATATTTGCTTGTTTTCAGAAAGTAATAAAAGCCATTATATTGCTCAGAATGCAGGCAGAGACCGCACAGCAGCGGGGTAGGGGTACGTGGCCCATGTGTGTGCCTTTATTTTACAGCAAGATCTTATAATATGTAACACGTTAAAGTAGAAAAATATCCCAGGAGTAAAGAATATGTTGTGTAGGACTTGCTACCAAGTGAATTAACTACAAAACAAAGGATGCCAAATAGCAGTTCAAGTTAAACATTGTTTTGTTTATTCCTGAAATAAACAGTACATAAAAAGGTGACACCGCATTTCAGAGGTCACGTTTCTGCAGAAGTCTGTGTTATATACACAGGTCATTAATAATTATATTATGAAGTAGTTTTATGCAATGCAAAGTATAAAAATGGTTCCACTGCTCCCTGCATCCTCTTTAAAAAATAAATAAATAAATAAAAAAACGCAGCTGAGGTCTCAGTATCCCATGTAGCACTGCGCACGTCCCTGGTATTAGAGCAACTCAATAATCTATATGAGAGCATCTTACCTGTTGACACTCAGCCAAGAATGCAAATAAGTAAAACACAAGCTAAAAAATCATGGTTTTAAGATCATTGATGAAGCCTGCAGAGTTTTTATTGAGAACTATTGCAACTTCCTTCCTGCTTTCACAAAACTTGCTAGTTTTATTTATTTATTTATTTCTATTCCTTGCCTTTAAGGTTTCTTCACAGTAAACAGTAGCCACAGACACGTTTTCATAAAGGTTTACTTGTGCCTTATTGTAGCGGAACAAAACCAAACACAAACTGAATTTTAACTTTAAACACTTCAAAATAAAACAAAACGTGGAAATGGTGTTGTAAAATGACGGGGAAAAAGACTCACCATTTTGACCCAGATAGCTTTCCAGTGAGCACTATGCTTGCAGGCTGTGATAAAGTGTGGGGTAAAGTGATGGAGGGCAGGAACATAGGGCCACACCTAGAAAGAAGCATATAGGCTTTCTGACCACTGAGTTAAGAAATGTAGTTCAGGGAGATGATGGCAGCGGATTAGAAGACTGCATTTCCCAAGGGGCTTTGAGTGGCTAGTGTACAGGAGAATGGGTTGCACCTGTGCTTAATTAATGATGGGTATTTAAACACACCACCTGAGGGGTTCTTTGGCAGTGTGGGGCTAACGTCTGTGAACAACAGAGGAGACTGGAGTGGAGGAAAATAGAAACAAGATGCCAACGACAACTACTATAGGTTTTGTTTGGGTTTGTTTTGAAACCAGCAAGCAGCTTAGCTGCCTGGGTGATAGTTAGGGTAAACGGCTGTTGTGTTATTAAGTTCTCCAAAAAAGGATATCAATTTGTTTTGTAATTTTTGTTTAAAAATTGGTGACTGTGTCCCCCTGACAGGACATTTGCACACACACACACATATATATATATATATATATATATATATATATATATATATATATATATATATATATATATATATATATATACACACACACACACATACACCATATATGGCTGGATTAAAAATAGGTGCTGTGATGGTGTGTAAGATCAGACATAATGGCTTGGATAAATTAAGTGCTGTGATTGGCTGAACAAGATCACACAATCGTGCGGTAATAACTGTCTTACCGCACGGCTGTGACATCATAAACCAACTTACTTAGCTGATCCATTAATATTACTACGCCTTAATAGTAACAATTATCTAAACAGTGTTTCTGTAGGTAAAAATGTCAACATACAACTGAAACAGCACTTAAATCACTCAATCTGTTTTTTCCATCTCTATTACTAAGAATTACAGAAAAATTGGCAAATATACTATGGTATTTATTTAGTCAGATTACAGAACAAAGAAAACTCACTGGCAAGCAGTAGCAGTAACACTATTCAAAAGCTACCACGCAAGTCTCACTCAGCATGTACTGTATATGCAGCAGCAGCTGCATGCTAATTATTAAACTAAATAGCGCCTTATAAAACTGACTAGCGAGTATGCAATATTTAAACTCGACAACAAATACATCGCACTGCTACCCTCCGATTTCAGAAACATATTTAAAACAAAATTAAAATCTCTCCTGCTCTCTTCTGACACAACCGTTGGGCTTTTAAACAAGGTCGGGTGCGGCATAGAATTCCATTGTGCTCACCGCGGTTGGGAAGGGCTGCGGCACTGCACAAACTGACACAGAAGTCGTTTAGTCCACATTAATGCTGGTTTACAATCTAGGGAAATTATGCTGGTTACCACCGTCGCTGTGAAAACAGCCTCATAAATTATTTGTCAGCTTGTCTTGAAGACTGCAAAGCCTAAATAGGATAATTTCCTACAAAAAAAACCAAAAACTAAAAAAAAAAACTCAGAAGCCCCTCCCTCGAGTGCCAATACAGTGCAGTGTTTGGCTGTTCCTTGAATCCTCCCTCAGAAGTAGGAAATCAGTTTTCTTTCAATTCACAAATGCCATTTCACCTTGAAAAAATGTTCAATGTAATGTTTATGGCAAATAAAAAAAAGTACAAAATATGTTACAAACAGTCTTCAGGGACTATTTTTTCTCAGTGAAAGGACACGTAATATATTTATTTTTTTCCTTAAAAAAGCCAGTTTGTTTAATTATTTTCAATTATTTATTTTTTTGTTGCCATTTTATAAGTGAAATAACCCACTCCAGGGTGTGCGGCAAGACAATTCTTACTGCACTTCCTGGGTGGCTGAAGGTACTCTGCCTGCAGCCTCGTGCCTCACAACTCACCCAAGGAATGCGGTAAGAACTGTCTTGCCTTACACCCTGTCGTGGGTTATTTCTTGCACACAAATTATATATAATAAATATAAATTATATTAAAAAAATCGCATGTCATACAGAGCTCTTTTTCATTTGCCATGTTTGAAACTGTAGCGCATCTTTTGATGAGGCAGTAAATAAGTCAAGGTATTTTCGTAAATTTCTAGTAAATACGAACATCTGAATTTTTTTATCTGAACACGTCAAAAAATATTTGTTCAGATATTTGTCCCGGCACTAACAATACATTTATTTTTGTTTTTTCCTCCCCCATGGGTTTCTTTTTATCTGATTTTGTTTCAATATACAATATATTACTGTTTTGTAATGGTTATATTCAAAATCAATCTTGGTAGAATAAACACTGGTATATATTACTTCCTTTTCCTAATTTGGTTATTTTTCAATATTATATGGATAGTATTTCCTGCAGTTCTGTTTCCTTTTTATGACAACACATTAAGTATTTGTTGTCTGCTATAATGTATATTGATCTAAAGTTACACAATGTTTAGAAAAAAAACCCTATATACAACCGTTGTTAAAGAAAACCAAAAAGAACTGGCAAAAAAAAACAAAAAAAAAAAAAAAAAAACATTTTGCTAAAATTGCAAGTTGTTTATAAAATCCAAAACTACCACTTGCAAATCGAAACTCATGTACAAGCTTACAAACTTAAAATGTTGTTTTACACACAAATGTAAATGTAATAACGCACTGTACAATGAATGAAAACACAATTAAATGTTACACTTAAAGGTCCTTTCACACCAGGGTAACTTTTTTCTTTTTTTTTTTTAAAGAATACTGTACAATGCCGGCCGTGTAGCGAAACAGACGGTGTTCCTATTTCTCTGTGTGCACCGGCGTAAATTTACGTATTGTATGGGGGTAGGGGTCAGGGCTGGTAACTGACGCAATCTAAAAGGACATAAGCCCAATATATGCTCCTGCAAGGGAGCCGGCTCTTTTGTACAGTGGTATCGGTATTGGTACTTTGTTTCAATAAATAAATTAACAAACACTGGATGTATGTGAAGATCACAACGAGAGTTTACGGTAATGTATCTGTACATGCTCACTCAGCCACAAAATACCAATCTTATTCACTGACCTGTAACTACATAGCTACACATAAATGCTGCATGCATACTGTAGCGATTCACTGGCAACCAGAATATAGCAGAGACGGACACGTTTATTTCTCATTACAATAGCTTCTTTATTCAGCACACACAGAGGTCACGGCTGCCTGTCAGCTACTCCGGAACCATTGGAACCACGACATCATAACAGAGCATCACAGCACCTTCATAATTTACCACATAGGGTCATCACAGCACCTTGGGACCCTCACCCGATGACTAATTCAACCTTACGCAATCCCATTGGTCTCTCAGCCAGACACTTCGGGCCAATGGGCCACTAAACAGGCTAGTGTCACTCAGCAACGGAGGTGACACACACAGAAGTACAGTACAAAACAAATGCACAGATCGTTACACTGCCCCCACCTTAGTCTCTTTTTGTCCCCAAAAAGTCTGCAGGGTGCAATGCAACTCATAGCCACAATCGGCCACCTCCTCCCTCAAAACACAGCCCCTCTCCCCTCATGTCTGGTTTCCTTTGCAGGAGCCTTTGAAAGGGAAGGCGCTTGCTGCGGCTCCTCTCTCCCTTGCAGTCGCTCTCTGGAGCTGGGGACGGCGCCAGCTCCCGTTTTTGCCTTCGGGGATAGCCGCCCCTCTTACGCTTCCATTTTTGGGCAGGCAGCTCTTCTCCCTCTTGGCAGGGACCACGCCCCACTTCGTGCCCGAACTCCCCGCAGATGAAGCACCAACCCTAGCCCTCAAAGAGGCTCTTCATCCACCATCCCACCGTATCCGGGAAGGGTAGGGGTTCCAACCACTCCACTGCTCCGTCTCACTCTCCAGCGCACGGGCTGCGCTCTCTGACGCCCAGGCGGGCAGCACCTCCCTCTCAGACGCTGGAAGCGGCACCATTTCCCTAGCTTGTTGGGGCAGACCGTACCTCTTTGTGCCCGAACTCCCCACAGGCAAGGCACCAGGCTTGATCCTCACGGCCACCGACGGGGTCTTCCAGGTTGCCATCCCACCGGGTCTGGGTTGCAGCGGATCCACTGGTCCATCTCTCCTCACTGCTCCTGTTTGACGCTGAGGTTTGTCTAGATTCCGATTCTAGAATAAATTCATCAAAACGAAAATGGTGCAGACCAAATCACAGCAACAAGATCTTGAGAATAGGCACTTTTGTCATTGTGGGTGAACAGATCAATTATTACACCAGTAAAAAAAAAAAAAAAAAAAAAAAATGTTGTTTGCATTGCTTTGGTATTTTGCACGTGTTTATGAAACAGCAGGTACAATACCAGTCTTTTACGTGTAGGGTTATTCAAAATACAATTGGCCTCTATTAGTATTACTGTAAGCTTGCACATTTTAACTATATTGATGATTTTTATTTAGACATACTGGGATTGTATCGGGTCAAGTATAGGTGATTAAAAAGTTTGTGGTGCAAAATATTTGTTATATTTTTTAAAACATATCCGTGAACAACCCTTTTCTATCTCTGAAAATAAATTATGTATTTAGTAATACACATTATGCTAAAATTTCAAGATGCATTTAATTATGTGGTATATTTGATGGTCATCATACTGTCAAAATGTAATACCAGACTGGTATTAACGGATGAAGAATAAAGTGAAGAGAGTCCTCAGTGGCCCTTTCCTGCTCCAAAACGAGAGAGGTAATTAGGTAAACAACAGCTGTCCTTACTGACAGCTGGGCGATCTGGCTACAGAGGTGAGCTGGCAGTGCTGTCACAAGAGAGCACAGTTTTTTTTTTCTCAATTGATTTCACGGTCATGATAATTATTGAGGTCCAGTCTAGTGCAAAACAGAAAATAAAACAATACACTGACAAGACCAGGACTCATTCAAATTCAAATGTTTTGTGTGCAGTATCTGGGTAACCATGGAAATGCTAGCTTGTGACTTAGAGCCGAGGAGTGTGGACATGTCAAATGTTCTACGTTGGTACAGTATATTAAAGCAAAAGTCAATCCTGTTAGTAAGGCACCCTTCAAGGGACTAGCCTAAGTGGTCTTTCATTTATTTTAAATTATGTTTGCTGAAAGGGACGATATGCATATTTTGCATTAACAAACCCCAGAAAGACACTGAAATGTCAGGTTGCCAACCTGAACTATTGTGAGTCTACTAGTATAACCACTGAATGTCATGTCTGAAAGGGGCTTGGGTTGCTTATGTATAATATTGCGATCATTTTGATTACCCAGAAAGAAGCTCCAGTTTCTGTAGGATCTAGGTTCCCATTTTCCACAAAACAATAAATCAGTACTACTGTAGTATTATGGCAGGAATCACAATGTATTTATAGCTAAAAGCTTCCATTGAAAATCTGTGAAATTTAATGCTGTGAACACGTACACAAAGCCACCCATCATCAATAAAACACAATAAACAGAATCTGCCATATAACGAACAACAAAATGCTAGCAACACTTTCAACTCATTTTATTAACTAAATAGCAAGTGTGTGTTTTAAACTGCTCTAGTATATACAAGATGAAAATGTGTATCTAAAATGATGAAAGCAGTATTAAAACAGGCCGTCTAACATGCCATATGTTTGGGCGAGGTCCTCGATCCAATCCCTCTACTTATCTTTTAAGTGTTCGACTGGGGACAAGTTGAGAGATCAAGCTGGCCATGGTAGTACACTGATGTATGTGCAGGCCATTGCCTTGCCAGAACTACTATAAACCCTTGAAGCTGCTGTAGAGAAGCAGAGCAAAAACAACACATTCACTTTAACACATGGTTCTCTTGTGTTACTGTAGTTTAGAAACAACTGCATGTCCAATAATAAAATAAAACACACCTATAATCTATCTAATTAGTGCCTGATCAATAAAGTAATTACTTTCCCAGTATAGATGAACTTACCAGCTTGTGTTGGGCTTCAGCAGCCTAAAAGGATCCCTTCCTTTCATTTTAATCCTCATACTTGAGGAAGCAGGATTGGAAATCAATAAAAAGGACCCTTTCAGACTGCTGCTTCATTTATGTTTAGAAATACTGTAGTTTTAAATGAAACACATTATTTTATTGGACTACACATGGCAGATTTCTTGGTTACTTTTACTAGGAATACATCAATTAAAACTTAATCTAAAAAGACAGCTGCAACATCCAATTAGGTCTGCAAGATTCATTCAATTCCTTATTGAATTTACTGGAAAGAGAAGAGCAAGTTGAGGAAATGTAAATTTCAACTCCAAGAACACATGGCCTAGAGGGATTTTGAAAACACTCTTGCCACTTATAATTCTGAGTGCACCAATGCAGTCTGAAGTTAAAGCAGGAAAGAAATATGTTCTGCAACTGGCTGAACTGTAATTTCAATCTGACGATACCTCTTCCACAGTAGAGCTCTCCTGTTCCACATTGCTCTGGTGATAAAAGAGAGCTCACTGGGAACCACATAACAAGGACATGCTGTCTTCTGAAATCCAAACTACTCACTCACAAACACAGGCTTCAGTATTATAATAATAGTAATAATAATCTATTTTCATATAGCACCTTTCATAGTGGATCACCATCACTAAGCGCTTTACAAGATATGAGACTAGAGTGTGTGAACTATGCAACAGTAGTTGAGCTGGGATTTGAATTCGGTACCTTCTGGTTACAACCCTGTTTCATTAACCACTGGACTACACAGCCTTCTATATGGCAGTAATGTAATGTACTACCAGGCAAGCTTCAAGTCTGGTGCTTTCAGTTTGGTCTCCTTCCAAGGTTGCTGTGGCTGCTTATTGTGTATGAGGTTTCCCTGTCAACAGCAGAAAAACTGGAAACCTTGATTAGTTCACACATTAAGAAATGGCCAGTCTTGTATCTGACTGAGAAATTCAAGTGCGTTAAGGTTCAGCTGGAAATGACATTGATGGAATTGCGTGCCAAGTGCGTAAGGGAGACAGCACCCGTAATGAGAACTGAGAGAAAGTGGGCAACAAAAGACGTAAGGAAGGTGCAAAGGCTGCCCTTTGAGGCAAGTACAACAGGGCTCCAGCTGAAAGAAAATTTTGCAATTACTGAAGCGCAAAAGCAGGAGCAGAAAATGAGGCATGTCAAGGCAGTGTCCCAAGCTAAGCTGTGACAATGAAGGAGATGGGAGGAATGTGAAACAGCATAAGATTGGCTGGCGAAACCTGTGGACAATAGAACAGAGGTCCACATATGATGTTTTTCCATCATCGCAGAACCTGAATGTGTGGGTAGGGGTGAACCCTGCACATCCACTGTGTTCAGCCAGCTACACTGAAGCACATTCTTACATGACCTAAGGAGCCATCAATGCCATGAGACGATTCCATGGATTCGGCACACACTCCATGACCCGACTTCAGAGATACTGGATTCAGTTGACAGGAGTGGAACATATAAGGCTCTGTCTGAGGAGGTAGCAAGTCTGGTTGGGGACCTCAAAAGAAAGGTGACTGATGAAGTTATCAATGAAAAGGAATGGATGGCTATGGCAAGTGATGGAGGAAGTTAAAAACAATAGAGGAATTGATGACTAAATAAGCTGGGCTGGGGTGCTGGGACGCCAGCATCACTGTCGAGCCTTCCTGAGGTGATGTGGGCTAGGTCGACGAAACAACGAAGACAGGAGGTGCCCACCTTATGATCCCTGTGAAGTGTCCCACCCAGCCCATTTAAGACGGTTGCCATGCTGAGGCGCTAGGGAGGCTGCACTTGGGTTGATCCCTGTAGCAACTATCGCTGCCATTGTATGAGCTGATGCGCAAATGGAGACCGCAAATAGGCTGGTCCCTGGATCCAGCATTTCACCAGCCATTAACACTGGGCCAATAGGAAATCCACGTTACCTGGCAGGGGAAAAGCACTGAAGGCTCATATTTTACAACAAAGCTACATCTTAGTTGGTCCCCACCACTATCTAATTTTATTGCAGCACACAGATAATAGCTAAGAAACGAAAGAGCAGAAAAATGCAGGGAATAACCCTGTAATAATAATGTGGAATAAACATATTTATGTGGACACATGGATTTAAAAAAAAAATCCAACACATTTGTTTACTTTACTTCGGGATAAGCCACCGTTGGATTTTATTACAACATTTATTAGCCTTCGGGAATCCCCCTAGATTGTCTCAAAAAGCCTATATGTGGTTATTCTAGGATTACCCCATAAATATAAAAAAATCAGTAGAGATTTTTTTGTTTTGAATTCCTGGAGGGGTATAGGCTCATCAGATCAACCCCTTAGTTCTGCTGTGAAACTGAAAACACAAAGCGATTTCTAGATGAAAGTAGAATACTTTAGGCTCTGGCTTAGGGAGTTGGGACTTTTTGGGAATTTTGTATGAATCCTGCCCTATTGTTTTACATATCTTGCAAACTACATTTTATTACAGAGCTCTACATACTTGTGCAGCACTTGTGGCTTGGGAGTTCTTTCTCTGTACAGATGTGTGCGCCAGGAGGTATTTCTTTATAATCCCAGGGCTGAATCACTTCATGCAAACATTCTACTGGGGGGGAAAAAAAGATAAGTGTCAACACAACACCAACAATTAACAACTTCTAACCCAAATAATATTGGACCACTAGCTTTTTAAATAGTTTTCTGCCGTATACCTAGCAATAACCATCAAATAACATCAATCGCAATTTCTTGTTGGCACTGGCTTTATCTGCACTAGCTACATTTTAGGGATGCAATGGTTAAGATTTCCCCAAACCAAAACCGAGATTATCATAATTCCAAACCGAACGATACAGACAAAATATAAAATCGAACTGAAACCCAAAAGGGGCAGTTTTGTACAATGGAAAGACATTGGCAGTTTCAGTACTAAATCAGCAGGATTTTCGGGAGCTCATCACACTTTTCTAAATGTAGACAGTTCACATTAACATCCCTTAATACTTCTAATATGTAGTCTAGGGCTGTTTTCTTTTCAGGTTTGTTAATGAAAGGTGCTGGTGCTACTAGTAGCAGGCATACGCAAACACTCAGCTTGCGTCCCTTAACTTAAACCTTTGTTAAAAAAAAAACTCTCTCCCTTCTCGTCAGCTTTCTCCACACGCTAATAAATAAAATAAATATTGTGTTTGTTTGTTTGGCAACCTGCTACTGTATACAGTATGCCTAACAGAAGCACCATCTTTACAATTTCACACAAAGCTTACAGCTGGTCCAAAAGATTATATTAAAACCAACAGAAACTTGTCATGAATAAAAATGACATGTTTTGTTTAGAGAAGGTATCCAACATACTGAACATGCGACTCACAAGACGAAGGTACAGCAGTTGATATAAATATATGCCTTGAGTTTTTTTTAATCAATTTCACAAACCCACCGTTTTGAATGATTTTGTTTAAATTACAAAATTTCATTAGTTTGCTTGCATGGCTTTGATCAGGGAAGCAGCTGGTCTGTTTTGATTATAATCATCTTCACCAGGGCTCTCCAACCCTTGTCCTGCACAGCCCCAAATACAAAGATTTTATAGGCGTTTAGGTCATCAATGGCTAAAGATCTGGAACACCTGTTAATCTTGTCTCAAGTCAATAACTGGTGCAATTAAGTAACTGAGAGCTCGGCTAAAACGAAACCCAGAAGACATTAGCTCTCCATGACCAGGGTTGGAAACCCCTGATCTACAGAATCAATCAATCTATCTATCTATCTATCAGGGATGGGAATTTTACATGTTTAACTTCAAAGAAGTGGTTAAACATTGAATATTATGCTAGGAGATAGAATCGGTCACGTGACATTTCACCAAATGCACATTTTTTATATATTAACTTTAGTAATTTATCATATACAGCAGTCTGTCGCATATCCAACTGCTATGCTGCCACAGGAAGGGTGGATATTATACAAAGGAATAGGCTTGCCAATTGCCTGTAAGTAACTTTTCTAATTGGTGCAACAGAAAGATTGACACTAGGGCGGGTTTTATTCTCCGTCGATCTGGCGCTTCACTGGAATGCATTGTACTGCATCGTATGCAACACTAAGATGTTTTGTTTAGTGGTTATTAGATAGTGCACTGTTTAGTTTTTTTTTTTTTTTTTTTTAAATTGATGAAGCAACGTTTAATACTTTTCTTTTAAATTTGACTTAATACAATGAATTTGTAAAAGCCAATGCAGCTGGAACTATTTTTCAAGTGTTTTGGAAAGAAATGTTCAGTAAAGCAAAGGCCTGTTCTTGAACTTGTCTGGGTACTTGATAAGCAAAAATTAAATAGGTTAATACAAATGTGATGTGGGATTTACAACTTGAATTTATACTGTGTTAATTACTTGAAAAATGAAAAACACTGTAAAATGATTAATGGAATAAAATGTTGGAAACAAGGGTTATTTTGAAACTAAACCTGTGTATCTCTTTATTTACCAGTGTTGAGCATGTAGGAAAAGTAATGTAAACCCAAAAAGGTGTTTTCCTAAAATTTACGTCTCAAAAATGGGGGAGTGACTTTTGCGCTGGTGTGACCTATAAAACTTTTTTACTGTACTTTGTGTAATTAAAGAAAAAAATGCAAGCATTTTATAAGCGAAAAAACACAGTCCACGGTGTGCAGTAAGACAACTGAGCTTTCTATCGTGCTTCAATGCACCCAGGGCTTGAGGTAAGAAATCTTACTGCACATCCTGGAGTGGTTTATTTCTTACTTAAAACATAGATATACAGAAGTCATCGCACATTCATAAATACCAGCCAAGTTTTTAAAAGGGAGAGGCACCTGTTTTTTTTTTTTAGCACAATTGTAATCATTTTAGCCGCAGTCTGGAGCCCTGCATTTTAAGCAACATCTGGGAGTAATTGTGTTGACTTATCAAACAATGTGTCAACTCCAGTTTATCACATTACATACCATATTAAATATGATACGACAAAGTGGATTCCAATTAGACGTTGCTGAAACAATAAATTAAGATGGAAAAGAAAGCAAGCTATAAGGATTATATTAAGAACATATTTTAATTTATTGAAGCAAATTCTTCTAAAATAGCTATTTTTATAATAGCTACCAATTTCCAGCTCCAATTTAGATTTAAGGAGGAGAGTATTGTGTTTCCATTCCTTTGTGCACCAGATTTATTTTTTCTTTTTCTGTCCGTAGCAATTTTGCACAGGATTAAGTTACTTAGAGGTCCGAAGAAATGTAGTCATAATAAAAGCAAGCATTTTAAAGTTAAAAATGTTTTACACTTCGTTAGTTTTGGGGGGTTTTTTTAACAATATTGACAGCTTTACATTTTTTACAATATTGATATCATAGTTAACATAAAAAGGTACAAATTTTCATACTGTGAATAGCTTTTTGCTGGCTAAATTATCCAAGTACTCTAGGAAATATACATCTGTGGGCCACTGAGAGTAAATATATTAATATAAATAAATTCCATTCTTTACATCTGTATTGGCTATTGTGTTTCATGCACTTCTCCAGCATTTTACTTCTGACAAATATTCACTGTTTTACTGCTGTGAAGGAATAAACCTGAGAGTCACTGAAAATAATAAATGCTGCAAGGTTTTAAACAAACAAACAAACACATTAGTTCTAATAGAATTAACAAAACAACAAAAAAAGTTATTTCAGGAACACACAAACAGTTCTGGCACATCTTGGATCAATGGTAAAATATTTAGTTTGCTCCCTCAGTTGTCCCTCGTTCTAGTAGAATTACAAACATGTTCACAATCCGTTAACATTAAACCCCACACAAAAGGAATACAGTAATTCATTTTATATGATAGCATAACATGTACATATGTGTAAAGTAATAACTTCTCATGTACTTAATACATCTCCAATAGCTCACCATATTAAACATGACAAACTGAAGCTGCTGTAAACTACACAGTTACTAAGCTATATATTTAGCATGTACAATTAAAAAAAAAAAAAAAAAATTTAAAATGCAGTGTCCAGTTCAGCATTTGTACAGTGAAATCTTGTCAGTTTGTCATTCCACAACGCCAAAGTCTAGTCGCCATCTTCTGTATTGGAACAATTATAAGCCCACCTAAACTTGGCTTTACAATCATCAGTTGTTTTTGTGTGCAAGACCCCAGTATGTTTTCGATTTTTGGTAGGGACAAACATCTTGCAGTTCTGTGCAAATAAAACCTTTGCAGACTTTTTCAGCAGACTGTAGACTAGTACATCAACTGGCTTGAAATAACTCAAAATGCTATGTGGCTTTCCAGCAGCCATAACACGGGCAACAGCACTTGGTGGGCTAGTTGCTGTTGATTTAAGTAATTTTATTTTCCGCTGGGTTAGCTAATTTAAATTTATCTACATCACTCTTTCAGTATTTTCTTCTTTCATTTACATTATGATCTATAAAACTTGCTTTTCCTTTTAAATGACTGTTTATTAATATAGGTTTTAAATTGCTGCAACAGTATTCTACCTGCTGTATGTCTGTCAAAGCACAGCAATAAGAAACAGAAAGGAGGGTGTATTTTTGAATGGTTTACACAAATTAGACAGTTATTGGTGGTGACATGAATCAGTCATTCTCGAGTGCACCAGTAGAAGCCTCTGGTGGTTGCACAGAAAGTATTCACTTGCTTTCTGTACGACCATTAAAGCACCAGAGGTCGTAATTCTTTTTCCAGGGCCGTAAAAAAATAAAACCTACAAATATTTGGGTGGGTGTAAATGGCAGTTTTTCAGGTCTGGAATTATGTCAATACGCCCCCTTATCTGGAGCACTGTACTACAGAGCATCCCTTTAGGACATTAAAGACAAATTTCAATGGTTTTAACAAAGCGGTTGTTTCTTAGAAGCAGAAGTATGTCCCACAATCATGTTCCAATTTCACTGCTGTATATGCTTCAATTGCTTACCCCTCAGATCAGTTTACAGGTCTTGTACATCATCCAGTTTACTGATAAGGGAAACTGCCATAACAGCATCGGCAGGGATAAAATGTATTACACCATGGCCTGTTTTCAGCATTAAGGCCCTTATACACCAGACGCAACACGGTTTTTACTGGGGCGACATGACAAATTCACTGCGAAAACACAGTGCAGACCAGAAACGATCACATTAACGACACGACAGCTGTAAATTTGCCAGATCTTTCAGAAGGTATTAATACTAACAAACGCAATAGAAAATTGCTTATTATTATAGGTCAGGGAAATTAGGTACTACAGGTATGATCTTTACCTCCATTTTCAGTGAAAGTGTGTGACGGGGTGCCGTGCCCCCCCCCCATCCCCCATCGCTCGCGTTGGAATTTGTGTCGCCTTTGGTGTGAAGAGCGCTATTGAAAAGCAGAGGTTTTATTGATTCTAGTGTTGCTTTGTCATGTCGCACATCGTGTCTGGTGTGTAAGAACCTTTAGAACGGCAGATATATAAATATATGGAAAGCTCTACTAGGAGTATACGAGTGACAAACAAAACCCTGCTTGTAATTTACGAGACAGCACAGTGGTACCTTGTGAAATGTTTCAAACCATGTACTTTAAAACCAACAAGCTTTTTCAACAAGACAACATGTATATATTTTTTGCCATCAACTGTGCTCGTGAACGTCAAAAAACTCCTTTGACAAATATTTGTTAAATTAAAATGACTCGCTTATTAACAGTGTTTCTTATTATCCACTAATTCCCCAGTGAAGTTTTGTGTGCTTCATCTACAGTATTTGATTTTGGAGCTACAGTAGGCAGAAAAGTATAACTCCAAAAAATGCATTGCAAGCAGGTAGTACAGTAGATTATTCTGAATTTTAAAATACAAACTAAAGCATTCTGTGCAGTAATAGGACCCAGGAGCCCCATGTTTAATACTGAAACACTTTTAACCACTGTTTTAGCATTTTTTTTTTTTAAATCCCCCCCCCCCCTCCCCCCCCTCCCAGTGTTTGCAGTACTGTAAGATTGTGCAGGCTCAGTCTTTATCTCTGTCAAGAAGTGATTATGCCACCTTAACCCTGCGAGAATACTGTAATTGGAACCTCTCCACTTCAAACTGGAATTAAATTCTAGATTTCAACTAAGTACCCATAACACACGTGCACAGGTCAAAGGGTCTAGCGGGGGTGTGGGAGACGGGATCTCAAAATTGTAGAGTTAAAAAATGTGTACCTTGAAGGACTTCCAGTGACTGCAAAGACGCAAGTGAAAGTAGCTCTTCCAAATCCATTAATTTTATTCTTATAAATCGTCTATTTAAAAGAAAACATATACAAGTAGTACATATTTATAAAGGTTACTCTACCTTCAAGACTATGTCCAAACTGAAGTCAAAACTAACCCAGCCAGCCGAGGTATGTTCTGGAGATCTCCCCTCGACTGCAGACACCACCTGACTCTGGTTCTGAACTGTGTGTGATCCTAGATGCGACTGGGAAACTGCAGGAGGACTTTGCCGAGACCAGGGGACCTATTAGCACACCAAGCCAAGTCTGACACACCGACAAAGCGGGTGGGCGATGTGGAGACAATGCTCACTGATGTCAGTGGCAGGGTCTGTATGCAGTGGGCTGTCTGAGCAGAACTGAGATGATGCTTTGGGCAAAGGTAGACAACTTGGAGAAGCATTTGTGTAGACAGAATATGCATGCCATAGTCATTCAGGAAGGTATGGAAGGCACTACACCAATTAAATTCACGTCAGATTTTATTATGGAGATTTTTGGAAGGGACAAATTCAACACTCCCGTCTCTGAATCGATCCTGCACATCGTTTTCAGGGTCTCAAGTAAGATGGGCCGCATATGGTGAGATAAAACCCCTTTTCTGCAGTTCTGGGGCAAAGTTTGGTTTACTACGCCCAGCTCACAGATCGGATCTTGGATTACCCGGTGGATGCAAATGATTTCAACACCAAAGTCATCCTTCCTCGACTGGAAAAAGCTGCTACAGACTGATGGTGATAATCCGACTGCCTATTGCACTGAACATAGGCTGCATGTTTTTGCTGGCTTACAAGGACATGCACATTAGACAGTTAACCCATCTGATCCATCTCTCTGCCTTCCGCCACCTCCTCAAAACCCACCTGTTTAGACGGCACTTGAAGATCTCTTGATCTACACATCCTACTATGCACTGGACTTACCTGACCTAAGCAAAACGTTACTGGATCCTCAGCTAATGCACCATCCTTACACTAGTGCATTACTAATGTCTTTCTAGATATAACTTGCTGTAATCCTTACTTGTTGCTGTAAACTATACTATATTTAAATGTTAATCTTGCATTGTAATACTGTGCTGCCCTGTCACATCCGTAAGTCGCCTTTGAAAATGCAATCTGACAAAAAAATAATAATAATACAAATCATGTGTTTTGCCAATACATATAGAATTTATGCCTTTGACGTACACAACGTACACAATTGCAGTTTATGTCCCCCCCCCCCTCTGATTTTGACAAATAATAAAACGATAGCCCCCCCCCCCCCCCCCCGAATCCGAATGAACAAAAACTAGAACGAAAAATTTTTAAACGAAAACAACCAATTTTTAAATTGGGATCGTGTTGTTGGCATCACCAGCGTTCTTAACTAGATGTCCCTGCCTCCCTGATTCTGCTTTCCTAACATCTGTGTCAACCCCTTGTGACAGGATAGCGCAAAGACCAAGTTGTAATTGGCAGGAAAGGAAAGAGACCCAGATAGAAAGCTGAAGTTTAAGAGCTGGTGCACACATTTATTAACATAACACAGGAACAAAGAAAAAAAGGCACAAGGGCCAAAACAACATTTTAAACAAAACAATCAAAACATAGACTGGGCATTATCCTTCACCACCACATTGATCAATAACACAAAAACAGCAGCACAAACACTCACCCCCAATCTGCTCTACCGGACAAAGGATTTCTCATTCCAATACCTAACTGGGGAATGGCCACATCTGTGATTGCTGGCAGGGACAGATTTAACCCCATCGCTGCCATCCTTACATTCCCACACACATATACACACACTATTTACAGTATCAGAGCTTCTGACCTGCCACACACCCCTTCATAGACAGGGCTCCTGCCCTGTCACAGTGCTGTATACACTTAAATTTGTGTCTGGTAATTTACACAGTAGCAAAATACATTTAGGGGGGAAAAAAACACTTACTCTGTAAGCATAACTCGCTTTACTGTAGCCATTTTGCACAGTGCAGTACACGTCGGGTGACGTCGCTGAAGAGCTTGATTATGGCAGATGAAACTGTTAGGGTGGATATGTGACAGGCGGACACACAAAGGATTACTGTACTTGGAATGAGTAGCTGCCGAATGGAAAACATAGAGGACGTCTGCAGCATGGTTAGAGTTGGCCAGCTGTTCCACCCTGTTTGAAAGGGGGGTGGAGTTACCTAGAATTGGGTGTTCCTTGTTGGTTTTCTCTCTTTCATCTACGTGGCATGCATTGCTATTTTATTCATAGGTCCAGAGTTCCATATTTTTTAATTGCTTGTTTTTTGTTGCAATGTGAATGATTCATTATTTCAATCAAGTTAATTATTATCAAGTGCATTCCTCCTCAACTTCTGCCTGTCATGGGTTGATGCAATTTAAAGTTCTTTCAGACTTTACTAATCTGAGATTTAATTGCCCAGAATATATCCGGATTGGAACCAACCTGTGACAGATGCAAACAGGCTCCAGCTTCTCTGGCCTGCAGGCAAACAAGATTTACTGGCCATGTCCCAGTTTGGCTCCTTTTTTGTCTTCAGTGTTTGAGACCTCCCATATTCTTAAACTCCTCATTGCTTCCATCCCACACACTGCGATTTCTAGAGTGATACCTGATGATATACCCCTGTCTAAAACAGTCATTCAAATCAGACACCCTGGCTTTTGCAGCTTCATTAGCTGGACGTCTGGTCTTGTTTGGTTGGAAACAAGCTGCCCCACTCACATGTCCACAGGATCAGGGATCTTATGCAACTTCATAAATAAAATCAAGTATACTCTTTTATGGATGGTTTTGGTGAATGTATAAATATATTAATGATTTCAATGTATTCAGCATTTTTTTGAACACTGAAAAATAATTATTTTTTGTTTGTTTTGTTTTTTGCTTTTTTAAAGTGCACCTAAAAGCAGCGCATGAGCCAGCCTGACAGCCAAAAGCAAAAATATTTATCACTTGGCTACACTGTACAGTAAAACACGAGAAAGCAAGCATGCTTGAATACTCTTTAACACTTGATTATGTCACACAGATACAGTCGTCACTAAGGTCCCACAGCTTGGTGCATGAGAAGCCATGTCCTGGGGCCATAAATCTCCAAAGAGATGCAGAACCAGTGACGAAAATTATCCTGTTTACAGTTGCAAATTAATCTGAAAAGAAAAATCCTATGACAGCAGCGATCAATGGTCCACATTATCCCTTCCAACTCTCCTAGGTTAAAAAACAAACAAACCTGCAAGTCTTTGCTTTAACACTGCGTCTCAGACCAAATATGAAGAATGAATTGCAAGCCAAGAGAAAGGTGTAGAAGCCAGCAGGTCACTAGTGATATACTTAATTAAGGCAGTTGCTCCGGCAGCCACTGACAGATACCCACGGGTCACTGGGACACTGCAAGCTCTTGAGTCTGTTAGGGAGAGAGCCGTCACTCAAGAATAAACAGTAACACCATTGTCATCCGATTCTTATAGGGACTTAATGAAGGATGCATACCAGTACTTAATTGTCCACACATAACATCAATCCCAGAACATGAAAGTTTATTGTATTTTATTAGCAATAGTTCATTTTATTTAGCAGCCTTGCTAGGGTTGTCTGTAATAATGAGGTGACCGATTTAAAAATAAAATTTAAAAAACACACACATTTACAATGCTCAGTTTATTAAAAATGTATAAATCATTGCACTGAAATAACATGAATGTGTTCTCTGTACACATAAATCTAAAATCTGTACAGTAGGTCTATACAGTATAGTAGTAAAATCAAAAGAATATGTAGCACACTTTCTTTTTACTTTAGCTACCAGTAACACAAAATAAATCATGACATTACTAAACGCAAAAATAATAAAAAGATTATTAGGCTTCCAGGCCACAGGCTGGGAAGTCTATTGTTACTCCTGGAATAATAATAATAATAATAATAATAATAATTCTTTGAAAACTCACCACATTCGGTAGGTTGGTAGATGCTTATGGGAAGATGGAAAATGCTAAAGAACTTATGTCGTAAGTCACATGGTTTTGCCGCCATATTGGACTGAAAAAAACTTTGTCAAAATGTAAAAATTTCAAAAAACAACTTACTGCAGAGTGCTGAAAGTAGGTATAGGTGTTGAGGGATAGCCCAAGATTAACTTGTGTTCGCAAGAAGCTAATAGGTTGTCTGGTATGGCGGCCATGCTGCATGACGTCAATCACAAATTACAAAGATCTTCTCTCAAACCGCTAGTCCGATTGAAACAAACCCAATGGCACATATGATCGTAGTGTGGTTGTCTTTAAAGGGAAGTTGCTACAATAAGAAACATGGCAGCCACGTTGCATGACAAAACTGGCTACAAAAACCTTAGTCTCTGAAATCGCTAGTCCGATTGAACCAAAAATTGGCACACATGATCCTAGTGTGGTTGTCTTTAAAGGTTGGTCAAGGGAAGTTGCTACAATAAATAAAACAAAAACATGGTGGTCATATCGGATGACATCATCAACATAAAAAACTGGCTAATAACTATAATCGAATGCAGACAGAGTCATGGTTACTACAGAACACATACAGTAACCCATGTATGCTTTATCAAAAAATGTCATTGCCTGTGACCTTTGACCTCTCCTAAAGGTCAAATGTAAAAATGTATTATTGTTTCCTCTGTCATTTTGGATATAGCTTCACCCTGCTGGACCACGTGCATCAAAGCTGTTCTCCGATTTGTCAATGCCCTAGTTGACGCGTGTAAAATTGCAAAAAATAGGACTCAATCCTATTTAGTTCACATCACTCCAGTGCCGCCTGTGGTGTGAAAGACACTTATCAAACATTCTATTCATATGGTCGCCTCGCTGCACAGTTTCACTTGCTGCATAGCATCTTGGGATTAGCAGCCTTAACACGTGTATAAAAGAGTTTACAGTGTTCTCTCCACAGGGTACTTTTATACAGTAGTAAAGCACTAGAAACTGTTTTGGTGTCAATTAGTGGATTCTGTAATTGCACTAACCTTATGCAAAGCACTGGCTGTACTCTTGAAATTGACTAGCAGCATCTCATGTCTGTAGAACCAACCGGTAGGCTAACCGAGGTACCCTCTCCACTCTTTCAGCTGTTTTAATGCAATTGATATTTTACGCTACAGAAGCAATCTCCTCAGCAGGCACACTGACAGCATGCAGCAGCAGGAGGGAATCCTTTCAAACCTTACCTACAGAATAAATTCCTGCTCCAGGGAGCAAACAACTCGCTCTGCCAATTGGATCCCATAAATAAAACAGCAAACTTGTTTTCCTGTTTGTAATGCAGAGGGAAGCAGGCTTTGAAAACACACAGCAACCCGGGTCTCAAATTTCCGTTTGTCCATGCATGATGGGAGTCTGGCACTGGTTCTGTGCCGCATCAACTCAAATGAACCCAGCAGCCAGTGCTGACAAAGCCAAGCGTTTTCCAATTACTTTCATCAACCCCACTGAGCACATGTGAAACTTCAAAAGGATGTCCTTGAGAATAAAATTTTAAAAAATTTAATGTAGACAAATCTCCAGGGTTTGAATGTCCAAACACCTCTTTTAATGAAATAAATAAAAATCACTAACGTGAAGAAAATCTTGCAAAATAAACACTCAAAATCGAACCAGCCTAAAGGACTTTACTTGCGGCTTGCCTATTTACTTTACCCTCACCAGGAATAACCCACGCATAGGCATTTAAACCAAATACATTTTAAAATGTAATTTATTTTAGATATTTATATTAGGAATGTGCATTTCTGTTTTAATAACTGAATACATGTTACTTACTAAATAAATACCGGTACACTATTATACTTAACATGCCACATGCTAAAAATAATGCTACATAATGCCAAAATTGGTAATGTGTAATTTTAAAAGACAACCTATAACACACAGATTGGAATGAATCAATAAATTACGTCTTCATCGGACAACTATAAACTATAAATACATGTTTACATTAGGTAACATATATTAAATATAGGACATACCTCCCGGTTCTGATATACATTCTGCTACATGAAGCATTAAAATTAATGTAGTGCAGAGTAGATTTAAACCATTGAATGCCATTAACTAAAAGTCAAGTTAAGACTCTTTCTTTTTTTTTTTTTTTTTTTTTTTTTTTTTTTTTTTAATTTAACCTGGTGAGGAAGTTGTTAACTATCAGTTACATGTCAACCCATTAGGACCCTCCCTTTAATCTCTGGGAGGGATCAATTATATATATATATTATAATATATTATATATATATATATATATATATATATATATAGATTAAACAATGTCCAAGGGGACAAAATGCTAGAGAAAAAAAAAAAAAAAAAAAAAAAAACTTGTCCTTCTGCCCCCTCCCCATCGCACAAAACACACACAAAAAAGTAAAATATAACTTGTAGGATTTTGGTTTTACTTAACAGTGAACACAGTCAATCAATTAGTGATTAACAGGGGTGGATCTAGCCTTGTAGCTTGACGGGTTCAATAAATTCAAGATACACAAAAGGTTCCCTGTGACCCCACCTCACCCCACCAACTTTATAACATGCTTAAGGAAATATTCCTTTCAGTGCAGTTTGGAACACATTTGCTCGTAAATTTAAGTAACATACTAATACCCCTCACACAGGTGAGTTACGACGGCCGAGAACCGGCACAGATGCCGCATTTCGATCTGTGTGACTTGTATATCCCGTCACAGAGCCGTCACTGAACCACCTCGCAAAAATATTTTATTTTACAAAAAATCTGCTTGCTCCCTCCCCTTCAAAAATATGTAAACAGTAAACTAAGTGTTTTTTAAAACATCCCATCCCAACAAGTACGTGCTTGACCATGAGGTGTAATAAATTACATAAAACAATTTTCTCCAATCTGCTAATACCTTAGCGACTACCGTGTTTGTTTATTGTGTAACTGTATTAGATTGCTGCATCTAAATGTCAGGTTCTCATTAATGTAAAAAAACGTAAATAATACCTGAAGTCTAAAAGATTAGTCTCCCGTGCTAGAGGCTCTCAAGCAGCCATTTCTGGGTTTCAACAGAAGAGCAGCTTCTTCCACAGCTAGCCAATCGGAAGTCATAGGGGTGGGACGTAAACAAGTTTTAAAATGTTTGTGCTTCGGTGCCAGACTTCCGTAATTCAGTTTTCTGAAACTTGCCTTGCTCTGTAGAAACATACCCAGAGAGTCTATCTTGCAACAGAACAAACATAGGAAAAATAAATACTTGTCCAACAGGCAAAGTACATCGGCAAAACTTGTTGTCCCTCACAAAAATCTTGTTATCCCGGGCGATACGAATTGCACAACCTCCATGTATCTTTAGCGGCCATTGCATTTAGTGGTTTGTTGCGATTTATCAGTACTTCGGAGCAAGGCTACACTCAGTCTCAGTCAATAAAGACCAAGGCTTGTAGATGGGTATGTATGCAATAAGGCCCGACAGGGTGTTCATATACGTCGAATATCCATATGACTTGGGGCGAAGTTGCGTGCCTCCAACCACTGAAAAGTCTGTATATTCAATGTATACAGACACACTGAAGGGCCTTATTGCATTTATAATCTAGGGAAAACTGTGGATTTGAGAAAAAAAAAAAAAAAAAAAAAAAACCACCAACAAATAAATCATGTTTAAGGCATTATTTTTCAATTAAATATCCTTACGCAGTCCCATTTATAACTTTGAACTACGCACAAAGTTAAGCTTAGTAAAATTAATTTAATTGAAACATGCACAAGTAAGTACATCTTTATTTGGATATTGTGTACATTGACATTGCAAAGATACACCAGGGCGCGGAGTTGAGACGGCACTGAGTAATGTTCTTTTCCTCTCAGTGCAGACACTGTTTCAGCAGAACAGATGGGAGGAATAAAAACACGCCGTCTCAGATTTCAATCATTTAAGGTCTGCGTTGTAGAGGGGTGGATAATATGCAGACATGTCTTTCTAGTTTTCTGTAGCATTTACAAATCACAAAAAATACATTAGAAGGCTGTGTGGTCCAGTGGTTAAAGAAACAGGCTTGTAACCAGGAGGTCCCCTGTTCAAATCCCAGCTCAGCCCCTGACTCGCTGTGTAACCCTGAGCAAGTCACTTAACCTCCTTGTGCTCCACAGATGAGAGGTATAACCGAGGTCCTGTCCTATTGCAAGTGACTCTGCAGCAGAAGTTGGGATGCATAGTTAACCCCCTAGTCTTAGTCACTTTGGACAGAAGAGTCTGCTAAATGAGTAATTTTTTATTCATATAGTGTATACACCTGATCAAGTCAATGGAAACATATGAAATCAGAATACAGTAAATCCCCACTAATGTTATTTGTATCCGTCTGTTTCATTGAGTCACAAGACATTATGATTTTGTTGCAGCAACTTTATGGCACAGTTAAACACACTTGTTTTGGGTTAGTTGTGCTTGGCGAACAGAACTATTTGGTTTGTTCATAATGGAGCTGAAAACATAAAACAGGAACGGCATTTTTCAAAACAAAAGGGCACGTTTGCACTTCTATTTTTTGCTCAACATTAGCATTAACAGCTGGGTTCATAGCAGCAATAAAGAGTGAGTGAAGCAGTTAAAGATGACTTAAAAAGGAAGCTATATTTCAAAGATTGTGTTCTGTATATACCCATAGCTGGTACTGTAGGCTACTACACATACTATATACTGTGCAAATATTCAAAGTGCAAAGCAAGATTACTTCCAATGCACACAATTGACATTGCTATTTTGCAGGGAACCTTACATTTACTTTCATTACAACATAATAAGATGTCTGATTCGGAGCCACAGATATTCCCATAGGGTGAAAGTAGCTTGAGGGCCGGGATGTCAAACTCAATTTCACCCAAGGTCACGTTGTAAATGAATGTTTGATTTGCAGGTCTGAAAAAAAAAAAAAAAAAAAAAAAAAAAAAAAAAACAAACAAGAGAATGAACCTACTATGAGTGCACCATGGGCTGAAAATGAGGGGTTTGTGAACGAAACTAGGTCTTACTATTTCTGTTTTTTAAACTTATTTTGGGGGGGGGGGGGGGTTTAGAAGAGGAAATTTCACACAGAGTCTCATTTGTGTTTTTCAATCTGAGAATAACTTACATTGAAAACACTATTATTCAAAAGACCAAGAAACAACAAATGTAACAAAGGCTTCATATACAACTTAAAGAATATGTGTGTGGCTCCAGGGTGCTTAATCAATTATTGATCGCCATTGCTTTTATGTTGCAAACATTCTCGATTAATCATTGCAGCTCTATTATATATATTACACACACACACAGAGTACAGTACAGACCGCCTATTGACCACCGCATTTAACCATGATAAAGCTAAGGTACTAGTGCAATCTTTCTGAGTTGGCAAGGCACACATTTGGAAACTACATAATGAACAGATTCAGAAATTACATCATTACAGATAACTGGGACACTCAGCAGCCAGCCTCACTGTTTTGGGGCAGAAAATATACTACTGTATAACATACATTTTGTAAAATAGTTCTGTTCCGTTTATAATACATTTGTGTGAGTTGCGGTACACATTTTGTTATTTTTCTTGATTTTCTGTGTGTGAAGGGAGATGAACCCTATGAACCAGCCGTGGGACCCCATCTGGTGGGTACAAAGGGAGTACTCCACTGCTATCGCAGTAGGATGAGGAGTGGTGCGCCTACTGCTGTCGCTATGGACATAAGGAGAAACTGCCCGGAGGTTGACTGGGACACAGACGAGGAGGGGGGTGAGCCCAAAGTCCCATTGTGTCTAGCGCCCAAGTTGGAGGAGCCTA
Organism: Polyodon spathula; assembly: GCF_017654505.1. Lineage (NCBI taxonomy): Eukaryota > Metazoa > Chordata > Actinopteri > Acipenseriformes > Polyodontidae > Polyodon > Polyodon spathula. The sequence continues at coordinate 29,963,440 of NC_054536.1, forward strand.
AGCGGCCAACGTCCAGAAGAGGGAAGCCGAAGAGTCCATAGCCCAAGCAGGGCAAGCCATGTGTCCAAAGGGAAGCCGAAGTCTCCGGTTTCCTAGGGAGAGCAACACCAGTCTCCAGAGATAGGAGACTACCTGCAGCTCCCACCTCCACCGCAAGAGGGAGACTACCTGCAGTTCCCACCTCCACCACCAGTGGTAGACCACTTATCGCCGATGACTGGGGATGCTTGTTCGCCTTCGCCCGGGGACGCCTGCTTGTCATCACCCAAGGCTTTGCTGTATCCAACAGCAGCATTTGCACTGCAGGAAATTCTGGGGGCTGAGCCCAAGAAAAGGGAACCGTCAGCAACACAGAAGTGGAGGGGGAGAGGTGTGGAGACCATCTCCACCTGCAATAGTTTCACGGCTGGAGTTTCCCGCGCTAAGGGGTCAGCACCACCGTCATTGCCTGTGGCTGCCTGTTCGTCACCACCTGGGGGTCGTTTGCTGCTGATCCCCGGGGATTTGCTGTGGCCGCTGGCAGAGTATGCCACACCGCTGTCAGCCTTTCTGTGTACAGTACAGTGTACAACGCCGCTGTCGGCCTTTCTGCTGCCAGCGTTGTCACTGGCCAAGCTGCCTGGACTGCCCCAGCTGGAGAAACCAGACTGTAAGCTGCCAGCATTTCAACTGCCAGCATTGTCACAGACAACACTGCCGCCTGTGGGCCCACTGACGCCTCCATGATTGGCCCAGGAATATAGGCAAGACTTTTGTTTTAATACTTAATAAAGAAACAAGCAAATTTGCCTCTCGCCCCGTAGTACTTGCATGTTGTGCATTCCATTAATTTTCCGTCACCTGCAAGCCAGTTCTCAGTGTTCTTCCTATATGGTACATTATTTTTTTGTTCATTTGTTTTTGACATGTCCCCTCAGCAATGTCTTCAGGTTCAAAGCATTTCAGTAAGGCAGTGGTCTTCACTGTTTTTTAATTGGGGGGGGGGGGGGGGGGGGGGGGGGGGGGCACTTAAAAAAATGAATTTATATCTATATATATATATATAGGGCATCTCAAGCAAGGGCCGCACCAAATATTAAACAATGCTTACCTGCTTAACAGGAGGAAGAGTGAAAGTGTGCCTGTTGCTCCTTGACCTTCTGTCTGCAGTGTTTGTATTCAGTTACTGCAATCCTTGTAAGACTGTCCAAATTTTCTTTTGTGCGTTTATTCCTGCGTTTGCTTTTTTCCATGTCCATTGTGGAGAAAGTAGATTCACAGGTGTGTGTGGGTGTGCCAACAAAAAAAAAAAAAAAAAAGACTCTTTGCTATTACATTTTCCACTATCGCTTAGTCTGCCCCCAAGTCTGTGAGAGAAGGTGACACAGATGAAACCCTTGCAAAAAAAAAGTTCGACTAAACAAAACAGTTCATTCAGACCCATGATATCGGAATACGAATACGGACTGAAATTCCATTTTTTGTTCGTCCAAAAGTAGTACAAAAAAAGTCAGCTCTACATGATTCAGTAGGCCTGTATTATCTGATGTGAGTGACTTCAAATTTTGGAAAATGCAGAAAGGTAGCACTATGTCAGGAACAAATCTTATTTTGCTCCTGAAACTTCCAGTGCTCATCCTGAACTTTCCTCCATTTTACAGTAGTTCCAGCTTCAGTTTCGTTCACAAACCCCTCATTTTCAGCCCAAGGTGCACTCATAGTAGGTTCATTCTCTTTTTTTTTTTTTTTTTTTTTTTTTCAACAGGACAAGATACCAATCCACTCTCTCTTACTGAAAGCATTCGCTCCTTGCGCGGTTGATCGAGAAACAGAAATTTAAATGTATTCTGGGAGTTGTATTTTACACACCTCCCAGTCATGTACTTAAACACTAAAGCAGAAAGGTTAGTAAAACAACTCCCAGAGTTCACTTCGGCTTCCATTTCTAGCTCAACTGCGCAAGGTTATGAATCCCCCTTATTTCCAAATTAAATAAATCTTTATTAACGAAGGATCATTTGAAGCTCCAAATTTTGGGTTATCAGACCACTGCAGTAGGGGAAGCAGCTGTAATTAACAGAAAAGAAGACATTTAAAAGGGTGGGGACAATTTCATTCTGCTAGAGAATGAAATGAAGTGCAATGCTATCTCAAATCAAAGCTTGCAAACAGATTTATTGAACCTACCTTAGCAGCAGATAATCATAACTGAAAATTAACAGTTTGGTGTAACATATGGGGTACCTGTGCATTCACAACTGCACATCTGTGAATGGGGTGCACAATTTGTGGAATTATTTTGTTAGCTACCGTATACCTACTTTAATTGTAAAAAGTGTGTTTAATCTGTTGATGGTTCACACTAATGATGCCAAGCCTTCCAAGCAAAATCACAGCTAGCATCTATACTTGTTCACTGTACCTTTTCAACTCCACACTGCCACGAGAATAATAAGATCTGTCTACATATTGGACGAAAGTTAATTTACACTTTCATCCCAAAAGGAGTTCATAAATAGCCTAAAAGCACCTACATTCTCAATGACTACATTCTAACATCTGGAAGATTACATTTTTCCTCAGTAAACCACGCGGAGAAACAGCCATGTTAACCTTTTTGTCTGGGCCACAAAGAAATAGAATTGTTTACAGCTTTGTAAGAAAGGGTTGTCACCTGGCATCATGCACAGTGGAGTTCCTGCTTTTCCCTGGAGTAATAAAGATAGATAAAAGCACAAGTATCGTAAGTAATGGACTGTTTTTCATGTTTCTTTTGAAATTTGCAACTCAAAAGTTTTACAAATGAAGCATGTCAAGATATACCTACATTGCAACAATATACACAGTATAAGCAGTTTAAATTTCCCGCTGGTCTGGCACAGAAAATTTACAAGCACAATTCACTATTCTCTTAAGCTCAACTCTACATTCAACATTTAGGCCTACTGAATTATTGCATCAAACATTTGTTAACATCAGTAGTAACTGGAGACCAACGTTCAGCATCTGCTTCCTGGAAACAACGGTTTAATGTAAAATAGCCACTAGTGCAGTTTCACTTCACTTTCATATGTTGAAGAATGTCCAGACAAGATGTTTAAAGAATGAAACTGTCTGTCTGATGGGGGCAGTCACTTTGCTTGCCACTTCCAAAAAGTTACTATAGCTTCCAAAGGTCCCTGTATCAGCTATTGTTGGAAATTTACAGTATAACTGCATCAAGGTATAAATAATGATGCTTGGTAGAGCTTAAAACAACCTTAACACACAATTTGCTTACAATTAAAGGGCATGTTGTGGGTTCCGTCTTATGAGTATAAAATGCTACTGTAATTGTATTACGAGGCAAATAGCAGCCAGGACAACGTCGTCTTATAAACAATTGCATTGTATAAAGAGCCACCCTATAAAAGGGGACGCTCTGTATAATAAAACAAGTAGAACTACTGTATAGCAGTGGCATAGCTAGGCTTGGAAATGTGGCTGGGCCCGAACTGGGCGGGCAATGACCAAAGGTCTGACATCACAGGAAATAGTTTACATTGCAAAAATTACTTAAAACTAACCCTTTAAGGACTGGTACCATGTTAACACAGTAATACTGAGTGGGTTTCTAGGACCGTGTAAACACAACAAACGAAACCAAAAAATTAAACACATTTAAATTTAATGACTTACAGGGCCACCGTACTTCGCAGTGCAAGCTTGAAACATACATAACTGCACAGGGAAGGGACTGACGTTCACTTCCTGATTTTTTTTTTTTGGGGGGGGGGGGGCAACATCAACAGAGGGGAATATAGTGTCTTAAGGGCGGAGACCATTTACAGCAGCCCGGCAGAAACAAAACATCACAGAAACTTGTTTAGAGCTCCCACTTCTGTATTGTCTTTCCTCTTTGGTGGGGGGGGGTTATGGCAATTAACCATTAGGGGAATATGTGTCTAAGGGCGAGAGGGGGACAATTATACAGCCGGCCCGGAAGAAAAACATACATCACAGAAACTTGTAATCAGATGGTTAATATTTTTTTTCCCTTACTCACACTGATATTGTATTGAATAATAAACAGTTATTTGATTTATATGTGTTTTAATATATGTTTTTACAACATTTATAAATATCAAGAAATGAGTGGATATAAACAGATACTATTTCATGAACTAAATATATCAGGTATGGTTTTTTTTTCCCTTATAACTGATAATGTATTGAATAATTTATTTATTTTGAGAAAATAAAAAATTAATTAAAAAAATTAATTAAAAAAAAGCAACTGCTTATAAATGACACTGAGAATATTATGTCATTGCAATCACTCAGGTGAAACAATGTCTTGTAATTTGCCCAAACATCAATATTTTTAACAAAACTAGAACTTTCAGTAAGTATTGTAAGGTCCCCCAGGTCATAGAATAACATGTCTTTATACATGTATCTTTTAGCAGAATACATCATTTTAAAAAATAAATAACATGTTGTTAAAAAAAAAAAAAAAAAAAGCAAAAAGTTTGTATGGTTTCTGAAGTATTGAAGTACTTTACAATGTGTTCTGAAAAAAGAACACAATTTCCAAAGATGCTACTCCAAGATTTTTTGTGCATTTTTATAGGAAGAGTCTCAAATACAGCCAAAAAAAGCCTGGTCCCAGGGGAGCATCCCACTGTAAAATATTTGGTCCTGAAAGAGTTAAAACCCTGACTACATCAGATATTTCCCTTGTAAATCTTTTTTAAATGTTTTTTTTTTTGTCTACTTCAAACATCTGAATGCGCTTTAAAAAGCCAAATGTAGCATCACCAAACCAGCGAGAACACCCTACTATTACATTTCAAGCAATTATTAAATATACTGTATGAAAGCTACTAAACGACTTACCAGGGTAAGCAGTCAGGGCTTGCTGCAGAATATTGCAATTATACAGTCATACTCCAGAGAATCGCTCAGGTCTCTTTCAAACGACAGGAGACAGCATGTTCAAGCGACTTGTCAGCATTGAGGCTCGTGCAGTTGTCTTAATCCTGTTCACAGTGGAGAAGAGCCTTAAAAGTGCGTGCACATTTGGAAAGATAATCAGGTGGCAATCATCTCAAACTTAAATGGTGTTGGATCATTTTTCCATACAGCCGATTTGCGCTTTGTTGAACGAAGACCAAATACTTCAGCTTCACCCATATTAACGTTGTACAACAAAGTACACGCCAGTAGTAGACTTTCTCTATTGCTGAATGTGTCCGATGTTGGCAAGCATGCAGACGTGGCTTTCATGAGGCCATATCATGTGTCATTTTGAAAGCGGTTGTTCAATTCGCTAAGTTGACAATCTAGTAAAATAGATTAGTAAAATAGTGCTCCCTGGTTGCTCCCCAAAGATGAAGTAAGAAATGAACCATACAGTCAATTTGGTAATTTTCTCTTCTGACATTTATTTTCACCTGTTGCCATTTCCAATGCTTAAGTAGACGCAAAAGGATATGCTAGTTGGTTCTGTGGCTTCATTATCTGTCCGTTGTCTTTTAAAAACATTAAATACTGGCAAGTATTAAATATTGGCAAGTTGACCGCCGCACTACTACGAATTAGTCTGCAAGTTTGCTTAAAATACTGCACATTTTAAATATAGTTGGAATATGGAAACGTCTGGGACTTAACAGATCCGCAGCAACTCCCTCACAAGCTGTCAATCAAACGCAGCTTGCACACAATTTGTTATACAAGTGGAAGATCCCACCTAAACATTGCATTACAATGACTACTTTGCTTTCATTGGCTAAAGTCTGCAACATTTTTTCTATAGTCTGTTTATCCTAAACTTGCAAGTTACTTGAACTGTAACTTGACTGAGACCATAGGCGCCTAACCCACTGGGCACAGTGGAGGCAAACTATGTATTTGGCCCCTCTACTTTTTTTGCTCAGTGAATACACAAAGTTGTTCTATGTTTTGTTATGTTTTTGCCTGTAAATGGTTTAAAATATAATAAAAACAAATTAAAAAATGGAAAGTCAGTCACTAAGAAGACACCGCAAGTCCAACATTTATAACATTTAAAATAAATAAATAAAATAATAAAACACAGAACTACACATACACTGGTTTTACCCATAGTCCGCACTACACTATTTACAACAGTTAAGGTTAGAAGCAATGTGACTGCAACAGAAGATGCTGGGCAATTTGCAGACTACAATGCAATTAAATATAGGCTAGGTAGTTGTCAGTTTAGTTTGTTTTTATTATGTATTAAATTAATTTTATTCATTAAAAAAAAGGCAAGCGATAACCAGACAGTTATTTTTTTTTATTTTTATGTATTTTGTTTTTTTTTAAATAAGAAGGAAGTAGGTTTGTGTTGTTGCAGGGTCATGAACAGGTTTAAATTCAACGCCAACTCTAAATAAAATGCTGTTACTGTTATTAAACTAGTAATAATCTGAAAGTCTAAAAGTCATACAAATAGTGAAAGGTAATTCAACTACAATTTCAGCATCAACATTGCTTTAGAATTCAGATTAATAACATGAGTTCACGCACAGCACGTTAATTTAAAAATAGAAGATAACCAACAATGAAATGTTACTGATAGTTCATGTTCTTCCCCATCACAGTATGTTAATTCGACTTCTAGACAATCCAATAAACATCAACTAAAGTGTAAAGCTTCCCGATGTTTTGTTCATTTAAAAAAAATGGACTAACTAAAAAGAAAAAAAATAGGTCTTAAGCAATCTGATTATTCACGTCTGCAACCTGAATTGTTTTCTTTTTGTTATAGAAAAATAATTTCCCAAACTGTCACTTGATTATTTGTAAATCTAATATAAACTATTTGTAGCCAAATTAACTCGAGTCTCATCTAAAAAGAGGAACTTTTTAAACCAGGCAACTAACTCTCTATAGCAGCGGTTCTCAAACTTCGCAGTACTGCGACCCCCTTCTACCAATATAAATGATTTCACAACCCCACTGCCCTGTGTTACTGCAGAAGTTAGTATTGATAAGTGAAACATGCGTTACAAGGCAATATCAACAAACAGTAGGGCTGCTACTGTTTAGACAGTAGCACTGGTAAGAGGTATGAAGATAGCGTCACCGACTTCCAGCAAAAAAATACTATTAAAATCAATTATACATTGACTATAATATGTACAATTCTTTTAGGCAACTGTGGAAGGGTGGTGGGTAATTCACTGACACAGGAGACAGACAGGTGGATTTGGCAACACCGCACAGGTGCCCAGTTTTATTTCAGGGTGCTGTTTTTTTCTTTAGTCCCGCAGATGGCGCTGCGGGTCCGTGGTCTGATTTACCAACGATGGTAAACAGAACCACGGGCATACCAAGCGATGGTACACAATACCGGCGCCCTTGCAGGTGCTTCGAAACAATAATTCAAAACAGAAGGCACAAAGAAAAAGGGAAAATAAAACAGTAACAAAACTACAAAGAAAAGGTGCTGCACTTGACAGCTATATCCCAGTCGCCGCTACCCGTGCGACCCGGATCACCAACCTACGCTGCCGGCTAACTAGCCTGCTCGTTTACAATACGCCGGGGTCTGCCCAAGGATTCCCCGCTCTCACTGTCTCGCTTTGAACCTCAGTTTCTTTTTCTCCCACTGGTTCTCGGTCCTTGATCAGCGCTTCCGCACTCTCGGCGCGTCTAAAAGGGCAGACCTGAGGAACAGCACAGCAGAGCATTTTTTTATAGGGCTAGCAATCTGCCAAGACTCGCCTCTCAGCCATTCAGAGAGGGGGAAAGTCCACACACCCACTTTCCCACCTCCCTGTGTCACTGCCATGACTCACAGGCGGTTGTTGGACGACTGCCGCCCTCTTCCTGCAGCACTGTGAACACGCCAGCAGAGTCAGCACAGATCTCCCCCTGCTACAGCACCATATTAAGCTGTGCATGAACAGTTTAGCTCATTCCCTTGACACAGTGATGTTGTATTCGAGTTAGAGCAGACCAAAAGAACAAAGCCTCCAGGTACAGTATATTAGTGCATCACTGTCTTCCAATGTCCTTGCAGCAGGAACACTTTTTATGCTTTTAGGAAAGGTTACTTTTGAAGTACACATGGGGTTCTTCTGCTTTTGAAACATGTCTTTAAAAAGCCCTACAGTCATGTTTTAGCTGAGCCCTGACCTCTTGCATTTTCTAAAAACGGATTCCTTTGCTTACCCTCTAAAAGACCAGGCCTTTCTGATGCTAGGCAGGATACCTTTGTAAACATTGTTTATCTTGGTAATACAATTTAGACAATTCTGGGGCTGATTTTTTTGCCATGTTGCTTTTTAAGTAGTGTGTACCCAAACAACGAAATTCAAATATCCATATTTGGCAAGGCCATTAATGTCTATAGATATCCTTGGTTATCATCAGTAGGCTGTATATTATTATTTTCACATTGTCTCTCACAGAAAACATGTCAAAGGAATGCTAACAACATTTGAAACCCCATTTTCTTACATTGTTCCTTTTTCTTCTGTTGAAGATCTTTTGGTTCATTGCTTATATTTTATACTTTCAATTTTGAACATGCTGGTATTACAAAGACAACTCTATGAAAGAAAAGTTACTGCTGCCTCCTGGAGCCTTATCACTTCATGTTGCTGCAATTCAAACTCACCCCAATGGTCAATTAGACCACGTGAAACAAAGCAAAAGTATCTGCATGCATCATCTACAGTAAAGTAGATAATCTAAAAATAATCTCAGTAAGAAAATATGGAAACTTATTTGTATTTTATTACCAAAGCTGTGGCCACACACGCTTGCATGACTTTTTTCCCCTCCCTCTTGCTGATCACTGTACTTTTAAAACAACTGTATATGGGATTACTGAAAAGCACGACAACCAGAAGAATTAAATAAATAAATTACTTACTGTACCTGGATATTAGGCTAACCATTACTAATCTGTACCCATTGCTAAATTAAAGTCAGTACAACACTATAGAGAACCACTTTCCTCCATGTAGGTCTGCAAGTATTTTCTTAGGTTTAATATTTCCTTTGCTTGTATCCCTTGCCAAATTCTTTCACCTTCACAAAGGCACACCCCTGGCTCAGGCTGTTAGACTTCACTGTCGTCAGTTTAATGTTACTGTAGTTCACTGTTCTCAATGTGGTTACATTATCTTCCTCTTTTAGCACTACAAGTCTTCCCTGTACTTACTGCCTCACTTTTCAGTGTCCCATTGTGTTTGAGAACCATGCCTCACTCTCAACTATAATTTTAAAGGGCTGTCATGTTTTTTGTCCTGGTGACAGTAGCGTGTTTTTTTTCACAAAACAAAAACTTACCCAATAAAGTAATTAAGCCGGAAATAAACAACTCTGATATTTAATGAGGGTCTTGTGAGTAGTCTTAAGCTTTTTAATATTGAGTAAATAGCTTTCAGAGCCCAGCCCAAATTGATTGTAAAGGAAAGGAATATAAAACCAATAAGGTTCTACGTGACTTTAACAGCACACTTATCAAATCTTTTATTTTTTTTGTAGTATTTAGCTGTTTCTCTGAGACCTACAGGCAACTTAGAACTACCCTTGGCAATTAATACAATGAAGGTATTCATGTGAACAGATTTCAATTTATAAATGGTAACAGAGCTAGCCATTAACCTTTCCAAGTATGTAGCTCAGACAATTCCCAGCATTTAAGCCATGACTAAGAAGCTGTTAAGCTAATGCTGCCACGTTCGTGGGTGACCAACGCTGGCACCACCTAGGTGAGAATTAATCAGATCTTCCGCTGTTACCAGACACACTCCTTGGGTGGCACTTAATGTAACACCTCCTACCACTGTAATAAAAGCTACACACTAATGACCTCACAAAAATCCCTGCAAGAAGTTGATGCTGGGAGGTGGATTACCTACTATAATACACAAACAGAAACCAAATTGATTCATGTAACACAGTTAACGAACAGGACATAAACAGGAATAGACTGGAGGACCTAGTCTCACTTGTAGCAGTCTTTATCAAAAAGAACACTACTACAAATAGGATTTTCCAATAGACATGTACAGTGATAACAAATGTGCTTGGATGGTCTTGAAGCCAAACTATAAACCTGCCATAAAAGCATGTGATCCACACTTATCAGATGCAACTTGACCCCGGAAGTTATTTGTGGATGCCAAGATTATGACAAAAGAAAACCGCAGCAGTCTCTCAGCACTCATGCAGTACAGTTACAAGAAGTCTGTCTTAAGTTTTTCACAGTGGACATGCTGCATATCAGGTATGGTTTGGGGTACTGTAAAGAGCTACAGTAACAGGGCAATTGTGTACTCTACTGTATGCCTGTAGACCAAACCATTTTGCTCCGATCCTCAAAATAAATGTGCGACTGTTTCTTTGCTTGCAACAAGTTGGTTTGCTGAAAATAAGTGACACAGTTAAATAATCCTTGGCATTAACCACTCCTAAAATAAAATACTGTAAACCTACATGCCTAAGTGTTTTTTTTTTTAATTTTATGGAAAGTATTTTATTTTTTTTAAATC